>NC_084534.1:20654470-20954470 GCF_024500275.1 Phycodurus eques
CTTCTTCTTTCATTAAACATTAAGCTTCTGACACCTGACATCCGACAGGTTCAAATACAATTCGCACACTGTCACACTTCATCAACACTCCCACCCAGAATTCCCTCCTGTTCCCCGCCGACTGAGAATATATGCATGTCTGTGTTTTTATATATATATATATATATATATATATATATATATATATATATATATATATAAATACAATATAATATAGGGGTTATTTTCCCCACATGTGTATTTCTTGTCACGGCACCATACTTTGCGCTGTTCCCTTAGTCTGTAAATGAATGTGACAATTTCAATTTGTCAGAAATCCCGTGTGCGCATGATTAGTTGACATTGTTTCCTGATTGCTGTTGCCCCATTGTGCTCCGGGAGAATGTCCAGATTGTCAGAGTGGCAGCAGGCTCTCTTTGTTGCCACGGTGCAGCCTATACTGCCACCTTGAGGTCACCGTGCATGCTCTCCTCCCCTACCTGCATCCTGTGAGAGATTTTTCATGGCAACAATGGAACGCTTGTTTTGTTGGTGCATATAACAGAGAGACACAGTTGTTATTTGGACCCCTATGCATAATTATGGTCAAGCCTTTCATCTTCCCTCTGTATTGAGAGCTGTATTGAAAGCTTTCTTTCTCGCGCAGTGTGCAGCAGCGCCCCAGTGAGCATGAAGATCCAACCGCTGAACCAGACGGCCCTGATGGTGAGCTGGGAACGCCCCCTGACCGTGTACCACCCGCCCATCACCACCTACATGGTGTCCTACAGCTGGGTGAAGCGCGATGTTGCCGATGAAGAAACCTTCACCAAGACGGGGGATCAAAGCATGGTGAGCGCCCTTACATAAGACACAACTGACATCTCCCCAAGAGAATAAGTCATCTCGACGGATTTTTGCAACATGGATGCTACTACCAGGATCAGTCAGTGTGAATGTAAGAGGTGACAGGTTATGAAGAACTCTGCGTGTAGCTAGTGGTTGATATCAAAGCCTTGACCGCCTCCCACCCTGTCACTCACGTTTGGGTGAGGAGACACACAGGCCTGTCACATTCACTGACAGATTTATCCATAATGCATGTCTGTATCCACCTGGGGTATCCCTTTTAGGATGATCTATTGCATTTCCATCAGTATGGTTTAACATTTAGACTGGTACATGGAGAAGTGATAGGGCACCTCGCCAATGAAACTAAAAAAAAAAATGGAAGCTAACATGGATTTTCCCCTATGTAAACTTTTACTCTTCTGGAATGACTTTCTACAAGATGTCAGAGAGTGTGAGATTGTTTTGGTCAATGCATCCAAGGTGTTGGACCAGAGGGAGGGCCTGGTGCACAATCTCTGTTCTAGTTTTCCTAAATGTGAAGCTCAAAAGGGCGTGATATGTATGCTTCAGTCAAAAGCAACCTTAAATTATACAACGGGACACAGAGAGACTTCCTCCAACATTTTCCAATGTTGGAAAGCATAGATTGGTCCAAAATAACTTCGTAAGGTGAATAATCAACATTCATAAATTTAGAGGTGTGTCTCAGTTTGAATGTGATAAATTCTGAACAAAGCCACATCCCCAGTTATAAAAGGGTGTGCACACTGGAAAAGATTGACATCTTTTCAATTGAGTTGTACAGGTTATAGGTCACAATTATGGTGGAAAAGGTTAGGAAATGATTTATCTTGGTGTCATTTTTTTATATCATAAATTCCTGGCATTTTAACAGGGAAAGGAACAATATGGACAAATTAAAAAGGCTGAAGAACTATTTGATTAATACATTCCAATCATTGACGGTAAAGGTAATGACAAAAAAAGTACTTTAAAGAAAAGTACTTTATCATACACAGTACATACCCCTACTATTATAATAAAATATTGACAGAAAAAAAATCTGTTGAAAGTGATGTTTCTAATGACTTATCCAAAAGGCTATCCAGCCAGTTTAATACAGCCCGTCTCCTTTCTGGAGTATAATTTCCAAGCCCTCAGTGCAGCTTTTGGCTCCAGTCGTCATGTTCACTCTTAACTTCAGATCGTTCTTTTGTCTTCCCAACATTCAGCGACTCTACAGAAATCTATCCTGCAGGGCTTGTACCTTACAGGCATGTTCTTCCACACACTAGATACTCCGCTCTCGGCTCATGCATTCTTCTGTTTATGGGAATCCAACACCCAGCTGCGCCTCTCTGTAAAGCCCGCTGACCCCCCACCCCAGCTAGCATGCAGAGTGTACCACTGCTTTTTTACACACAAACAGCACAGATTTTTTTTTTTACTTGCCCGTTGGTTTAGAAGCCTGCGATCTGCTCTCTGGTGGCTGTTGGCCCAACTCTGTTAGACACTGAAAATTGCAGATGGAGTGAAAACCAAAAACATCAAGTGCACACACACACTGAACGTGAACTTTCACAGGGAGTGGGAACCATTCTGTTACCATTAGTTTGTGATAAATGAATTGTCGTTTAAGTATGGATTCTTTTCAATGAGCAAATAGGATTACAGTAACGACAAAACAATTCATCTTTGTTCATAGCATGAGTTCCATGAAAATGTATATAATTAAATTTAGTTTTATGTTGAGAAAACACATGGGACACCACTTTCCCAGAACTTGGAAAAGAGTAAATGCAGAACAGATTGTGATGAATACTGAGATAAATTGGAGCTGTCCTCATTTTGAAGAGCACTGATACTTGATATGAAGAAGACTTTATTATTTTTTAAAACTTGTATTGAACTTTCTATGTAGCTTTGCCTGCTGAACAACCTCAGAGTTGTCTGTTGACTGTTTTTTTTTTAAAGGGATTTCAATGGATTGTCTCTTTGCTTTCACTCGCTTTAATTAATTTCATGTGATTGTACATTTATAGCACAGCTGCTTAATTCGGCTGTCAACGTTGTCGCACGCCACTGATACATTAATGCTGTCACTTTACTGAGAGCAGTCTCTCAAGTTCCCCCTCGGCTGTCAGTCCTTCTTATTATACTCTCTTAATATCCATTTCAAGTCTCAGTTTCTATATCTGTACACCTTTTATCCAAATTGTCTTCGAGAAATACAAGCAGCTGCCTTTTTAAAGTGCCTCCTGTTCTTGAGTTGTAGACGTGCGACTCAAACTAATTGAGCAGATACACGATGTGGAGCAATAAATGTATTGATGTACACTAACTCAACCGGATATCCACTATGATCACTAGCCTTAAATGAGTTTTTTTTTTTTGGTTCTGTTTTGTTTTCTTGCAGAAAGCAGTCATCACTAATGTGTCCCCAGATGTCCTGTACCTGTTCAGAGTGCAGGCGGTGTGTCAGCATGACCTGCGCAGCGACTTCAGCCAAACACTACTCTTCAGAGGTACACTAATCCCCCGCAGATTCGCAGTTCACATTTTATAAATTCACCTATTTGTGTTTTTTTCCTGTGTAACATATCTCCAGCTAATTGCTGAAAAACTATTTGTGGATTTGTGCTCTTTCTGGAATGCCATAAAATGCTGCTAAATCTCTGTCTGTATAGAAAAATAGTACAGTAAAGTATGTTCAAGTGAGAGTCTTTGCCGCATGTACATTCACACTTTGGATGCATTGTTTCCTAAATTAAATAATGTCTAAGTCATTTATTATTCAGGGTAATGTTGTAAAATACCTTTTAAATGTTACAGAATTCGGAATTGAATTCAATCACAGTTTATGGTATACATACAGTTTAAACTATTAATATAAGCAATTACCGCATTTTCTATAAAGTGCACCAGATTATAAAGCGCACTATCAATGAACGGGTACATTTTCATACATAAGGCGCACCGGATTATAAACGCGAATAAGCGAAACAAAACAGTCAGATAAGTCACTTATGCACACACCATAATATTATGTTGAAGCACAGTATTACTCCGCGAGGCTCCTCACTACGGTAGCCGTACTGCTCCGACAGTCCGGCTTCGTAGCTTATCAAAGTCATACTAAAACATTTTGACAGATTTTTTAGCGCCGTGTACCACATAAAATCAGTTCGACTTCAGTAAGCACAGCCAGAATTCATACATAAGGCGCACCGGATTATAAAGCCCACTGTCGATTTTGGAGAAAATTTAAGGCTTGTAAGTGTGCCTTATTTTTATTTTATTTTGCTTTTATTTGATCTATTTGCAGCATTAACTTTCAAATGTATGTTATTTACACATTTTTGTTAAAAATGTGCCTTTAATTAGTACCATTTGTGTGTCAACATTTTGACATGATACATAACCTTGGCATTTAATTTCTCCCTTGTACATCTTCTTCCTTCCAGCCAATACCACAAGAATATTTGAAGGTTCTCGTATCGTGAAGACTGGGATGGTAAGTTAACCAGTAGATGACAGTATGCCATTTGCATGTAAATAATTTGCGTAACCTCATATACTCTGCCTCTCTCAGCCTACAGTATCACCAGTGTCATCAGCCGACATGGCTCCCATAAGCTCTGGTTCCTCCACATGGACGTCCTCTGGCATCCACTTCTCTATTGTCTCCATGGCAACCGGACTGGGCCCCTCCTCCAGCGGAAGCCAGGCAACGGTGGCATCGGTGGTTACGAGCACCTTCCTGGCAGGCTTGGGTGTCAGCGGGGGTGTCATTTCCTCTTTGCCCAGTTCTGTTTGGCCCACAAAGGTTCCTCAAGCCACCCAAAGCCCCCCCCACTCGTCCACCCCACCCACAAAGCCCAGCACGGAGCAAGCGGGACCGCAGGCCACGGAGACCGACTCCCCCGCTGAGGAGAACCAGGCTGTGCCCAAGGGCGAGGAGGAGGAAGACAACGAGGGGGACGGAGAGGGAGAGCAGGAGGACAGGGGTGCGGAGAAGAAGAAAAAGACCAAAACGGCAACCACCCATGAGGAAACGCAAGCCAACAGCACTGTCGCCAAAGAGTCCGTCCTCCCCACCCCAGCGTCCACAGCCAAAGAGAAAGCCACGGTGCAAGGCAGCACGACTCCTGCAAGCACAGCAGACGGCCACCTGACCCCCCCACAGGAAAACCTCACAGACGTCGACGCAGTCACCACCCAGGAGCCTCGTAACGACAGCGCTGAGATGCAGATTCCCCTGAGCGCCACACTATCACCAAAGATAAGCAGTGATGGGAAGAGTCTTTGGCCATTCTCTATCCATACTGGTGAGGTCACCGTTCTCAAACACACTCTTTATCAGGCGAGATTCTCTTCAGATCACAACTGTGAACATGCTTGGTGGCTTCACAAACTGGTTTGGCATAACAAGTTGTTTCAAGTCCCTTCTCAGTCAATGACTAAGCTCTGTTCTCGGTCTTTGTATTCGAACAACACAGAAGCCTGAGGGCAGATGCCTGCTAGAGGTGTTGTGCCTTAAGGTTTTCCTTTGGGGCTGCTTTTAAATAGTTTGCTTTGAGGGAAAGCTGATTTGGATCATTCTATTTCATTTTTATCTTACAGCGTTGGAGGTAGCATGTGTAGCTTTACAGATGAATTAGTGTATTGTCTCTGTAATCTTTCTACACTGTTATGAAAAAGTTAAATTATGAGCAAAAAGTGTATACTTGGAAAATTAAGTCAATTTATGAGAATCAAATTATAATGTGAGAAAAAAGTATGTTATTTTTGAATGTGGTAATACTACTGCAATAAAATGGTTATTTTTATAAACATCAAAATTCCCACACAAAAGTAAACGCAACAGTCTATAGAGACCTGCCATTTTGGCATATTTTTTGGCGTATTATCATTAAAGATTGCAAAATAAAGGCGATTTCCTTCTGTGTAGAGTCAGGATGCATATGCAAAACCATACCTGTATTCTCATCATTTTAATGACTTTATTCTCATCGTATTATGTTGCTGCTATTGCTTTGCACTGCACACTTGGACAGTATTGAATCTGTATTTGTCTCTTGTTCCAGAAAGAACCACCTTTTCCAACGTGACCCGAACGCCTCACCTCGGCATGGGCAGGATGGTGTGGATTGTCCCGCTGGTGGTAGTGTCTGCTCTGACCCTGCTCTGCCTCATCTTGCTGCTCATCGTAATGGTCTACTGGAGGTGAGACTTGTACAAGATGAAGGGCCATATTGTATACACAATGACAAGTTGGAACAAAGATGGTGCTAGCCTGCAGGTACGCACAACATCGCCTTCTGAAGGAATAACAAATTTCTTCTGGCCTTCTTGGAACTCATCCATGTATTTGCTCTCACCACTTTGGGTGAAAGTGATAAGACCCCACAACCCCCAGTAACACACATCCTGTAATTCTTGATTTTTATTTATTTATTTTTTTAGTCTGACATATTCTGATGGTATTCTGGATGGTTTGGTTCTGGTTTAAAACCACCTATGATTATTGCTTTTATTTATATTATGATTCATTTATGTGACTTCTTGCTTCACCGTGCGAGGCTTGGGGGAAGGAGACCTGAAGGCCCCGGAGTGCCAACAGTGGGCCCAGCTGTGTTTTCTTCTGCTTGGCTAATTTCCAGCCACGCAATTCAAGTTCCAGTAATTACACAGGCCAAGCCACTGGCACATGTGGGATAGTTAATGAGTTACAAATAGCACTACTGGCTAGTTCCTCAGCTGCTCTCATGCATATTTATTTATTCCCCTAAAGATTCTGCATTATTATTTTATCTGTAGTATTTTAATTAAGTACTCATAATTATTCTATTGATTAATCTGATAATCAAAATTACTTTTGCCCAATTAAAGAGTTATAATGAATATGTAGAGGTGAAAGTTCTCGGTGGATTTGAATACATTGGTATGCTGAGGCATTTTTTTAAAAAAATTTTTTTAATAAATGCGGTGCACAGGTCACAGTTGTATTTATATATTTTGTGTTTGTCTTTGAGTATGTTTAATGGTGCTTGAGATATCAAACGGTATTGGTTTCTTGAATTAAAAAAACCTCGGAAACACACTATTTAAATGCAAATAGCCTAGTTGTGTGGTAGACAGCCGAGATGAAGGTAACGTACATTACAACATAACTGCAAAACAATTAACAAGGAAAAGCCATGTCTGCCATCGACTGTGGAGCTTGGAGTTTCACAATTTAATGAAAATATTGAATGGTTTGTGTACCTACAAACCAATATTGAAAATCGGGGGGAAAAAATATGTTATGGAAATAAGTAAGGCATTAGGCATGGAAACCTTTGTGTTACAAGTTCTTAATTTATCAGAATCCAATGGAGGATGTCCAGGGGATCTATTGTGTTTGTCTTTGACCTTGCACTTCTACTTTACCTGATATCAGTTGGAGTGATTCAGTAAAGCTACCGTAAATTGACTTTTCTCATGAAAGTCTCTTTTCCGTAACATTGCAGAAACTGCTCACGTTATTTTGGCGGCGGGCGACTTTGATGCTGGAGCAGGGCAGGAATACAGAGCTGACCATCCCCGCGGTTGTTATGACAACTCTCACAGTTCAGACAATGTCAGCTCCCCGGGGGAAGTGGTTATGATGAAAGATGAAATCAAACCATTCGCACACTCTTTACTCTTTCTGTGCCGCATCAACAGACTCGGGCAGCTATTTGAGCCTAACCTTGCTCGTTAGCTTTCCATGCTCATTAACAAGGTAATACCGCAATTCTTGTAATTCGTACATGATCGTATTACTGAAAAAGATGTAATCGGCGGAACGTCTGTGGTTGTATTTGTTTGAAGTTTGCTCCTCCTCGCTTGTCAAAGTTAAGGTCACGAGCGGAACTCCAATGGCCTTAATTGCAACACACATCTGGGCGCCTCTGAGGCTCGAGCTGTTTGTTGAAAGCTCACAGATGTTTGAGGCCGGAAACAAAGCAGGTCCCAGCATCTCGGCTTGTCCGTGTTGAAGCCTCGCTCCATTTTCTTTTTCTTCCAACTGTCATCCTTTCCGAAAAGCCACGTTCATCTTGCTTTGTATTCCCCTCAAAGCGAGCTTGTTGGGAGGCAAGCTGCGGAGGATGCGTGAACCTCGCTGGTTAGTTCGCCGCAACACATCTGCGCCCACTGTGGGAGATTGATTGGAATTTGGAGGCTGTGACGCACGCCAAGAAGGCGACCTCTTCACCCTCTCTATTAGTTAGCCCACCCCACCCTCCCTTCACCATTCCATCGTTCTATCCCTCTCTTTCTATACCTTTGTCATTCACTCCAGCCTTTTTGTTTTGGTTGTCTGTCCATCCTAAAGAATGACTAGCATCTGCACCCTTCTCTGCAAGTACAGGTAGGATCGCACCTGGGTTTTTTTATTTTTTTATTTTTTTAATAATGGCAATGGTACTTAGATTGGCTCTTTGTATGTTTGGTCATCAGTAAACATTGTGTGTCAGTGAGAGAGATGCCATGGTGGCTGAGAAGGGCTTCTAAGACTCTAATTTGTCTCTGTCTTTTAAGGGCTTCCATAATTTGTTTTCCCCTCACCATTCATTCATTTCAATCCATTGTGCAGGATGTTTTGAATGCATGCACAATTCATTGTAAGAGATTAATTTGGTGACTCTCCAAATATAATTAACACATTTATCATCTTTTTTACATGATGTTTGGGGGGGGGGGGGGGATGTCACCTAAACGGATGAGCTTGCAGGCTCTAATATTAACTTTTGTTTTCACAGCATGGCTGTTTTTAACACGTGCACACTTTTCTCCAATATGCTCTTATTATGTTGGTTTCTATATGGTCTTATTGTGTTAGTTTCTAAGCTTAGTGGATGCTTTGAATGCTGCACGTTTTGTCCCTGACGAGACGGTGATTGAGATTATACTTTTTAGCTGGTTCTATGTTACCTGTAGTCTGTTTGGCAAAGTTGTCAGGTCGTGTCCAACGTGGCGCATTTGTGCTTCTTTTCCAACAATATTTAGATGCTCGTTTTGTTGACGGCATCTAACTCGATATCTCTTTTGTCCCTGCAGGAGGTTTTTCCAGACAGCTCACTTCTATGTTGAGGAGAGCAGCTCTCCTCGGGTGGTGGCCAATGAGAGCATCCCCTTCATCCCAATACCAGGTAAACAGCATGGTTCCCAACAGCAAAATGTACTATTTTAACAGCACTGACCTTTTCTTGTTTTCTCACTCGCTCATGAGTTGACATGTTTAAATTGCATTATTCAGGTGGGAAACTAATTTAAAATAACGCTGCTAATTCGGGAGGTATCCTCAAATCACCATAAAGATTTCTCAAAAGGCTTTCTCTCCGTTACCTTGATGTGCATATTTGCACAATTTAAGTTCATTTACATGTGAAATGACTCTGGGAGCCCCTTTGCAGCTGAACACTAGGCCTGGCTGGCTGTTTTTTGTTTTTTTTTCCTTCTCGCTTTTAATGTTCCCGGCAGCCGAGCACTGGCTGGCGTCTAGTTGATATCAGGCTTAAGTTTCTCTGTCACAAAGCTCTGTGACATTTGAAGACGGCGATATCGTAGTCACAAAGCGCAGCTGATGTCGCCATCGACTCCGCATTAAAATTCCACTTTCATTGCTTGTCGCCTCCTCTCTTCCTTTTATTTGCATTGTAATGCTTCCATTGCACATATTGTCAGAATAACTGAACGAGCGCTGCAATTGAGTTCAAGGAAAGGGACATTCACTGAGCTGTGACCTGAATGCGTGCCGAAGTTTATTAGTAATGGGAATATATTTAAATGTTAAGATGATGAAGGCATTATATGCGTACAAGATTTAATCAACCTTAGTTCATTGATGTTTCTAGTGCTTTAACACACTCAACCATAACCACCTTATGGGCTGAAGAAGGACATTTTGATAAATTGACAGATTAGCAAAGCAGAATCCCCTTTTACTATGTGACCAGGTTGGCCCCTTTGGGTCCCAGGTGCAATGGTGTGTTCGTTTAAACATTAGCCACCATCAGTAGCCTTGACAGCTGGGGCCCCGGCTCTATTGTCCCTGTGTGGCTGCTCCACCAGCCTTATCAAAGTTCCCTCGTGTGTGACCTCAAGATGATATGACTCTACTGAGGCAGATGCTCCCACTGTAAATGCACAAAATAAGTTGTGACACCAGCTATTGCAGTTCTTCTGTGTTTTTTATCCCTTCTGTTGACTCTTTTCAATCATCATTATATTGAAAAACAAACCCAAAACTTAAATCTCAATCTTGTTCATGAAACAAATACATTTTGCCTACTGTATTTTGTCCTCGTTGTAGATGACATGGAGGCTATTCCTGTCAAGCAGTTTGTCAAACACATCATGGAGCTCTACAAGAACAACCTACAAGGCTTTTCGGAGGAGTTTGAGGTAAACTCACATGCTGTACACTCAGTGGCGGTGTATAAAAATAAAATAAATAAATAAATCTTAAGGGAACCTTATTGCAATGATTTAGAATTTGTTCTTTGTTTTGTCAGTAATCAGATTGCTAAAACATGCCCTTGGTGCAAAATACATCCTCACACAACGTAAATGCTTTGTGACAATACCAAGTTGAACTTAGCATTCCCCAATTAATTATCACAATCTTGGCATTGACGAGTTAGTCAAGGAACGAGCAGAAGCGTTTCAGTTTTGCTATAGGTAGCAGATCTCTCATCGAGCAAGCTAGAAGAGAAGAAGAAGAATCACCTTTTATTGTCATGAACATGCATGCATGCACATGAAATTTGTTCCCTGCATTTAACCCATCACAGTGAACACATACACATGTTAGTGGAACACATTGGAGCAGGGGGCAGCTGAAGGGCCCGGGGAGCATTTCGAGGTATCAGTGTCAAGCTACAGCCACTAATGAGCTTGTCACACTTGAACTTAGGGTGCCACAAGAAGTAAGTAGAATACTTACACAACTTCCATCACACTACGAGAAAATGCAAACAACTAACATTAACGATGAAACACATAATTAGCTACAACTATTTAGAAAATGCCGCTAGGCATGCAGGGCATCCGTGCGAGAATTAATTTGACAATATGCTGTTTGTATAATGGGCACGTCGAACACAATTCATTCCAGAATGCCCGTTGACATGCAATTTGTTTGTATTTCAAAACATTTTTTTTCCTCATAGTAATTAAGGGAAATGTGTAAATCAAGTTAACCGCAGTGAAAACAACTATGACAAGACATTCAACTATAACATTATGGCATTTGGCTTGAATTCAGAATTATACCACTTCAGGGACATTTGATTTCAGAGGAACTCCTGTCTGTAGATGATTTTTTTCAACACGTGATCAGTATTTGTTTGTCTCCATTTCGGGATCAGGAGGCTTCTCTATTGAAACACTCAATAAGCACCTGAACATAACTAACATCGACCTCCAAAAAATTGAAACACCACCATGTCACCACCACCATGTTGCAAGACATCACGGGAAAATGATCCACAGTATATGTGAACTCATTGTTGCCAGACTTTTTTGTTACATTAACCAATTAATTTGGCAATAGTTATCTTTACAAAAATCCAACATCTGTTTTCACAGTTTGCTGATTTATTTTAGTTTTCCACAAATGTACCAAAAAGTGTGGGTGTGTCAGCATTGGAGTTTTCACCGCAGCTCCAACAGACCGAAACAAACTTTTAAGCATCAGAGCGTTCAGCCTGAACTGAACATTGCACCCCCCACCATCCTTCTTTTTTCAAATGAAGCAGACTACTCAGCGTGGCACCATGTTCCCCTTCAACTATGCTCTTTTTGGATAGATATTTGGGGGAAAGACACCCAGGCAAACGTGAAGTTAATTAGGGTGAAAGCAGGTTAAGAAAGAAGGCCAAAGCTTCACTCCTGAAGGGTGCTCTTTAATTGGTTCATTTGACGTCAGGCTCATACGCTCATTTGTCATGTAAATACAACACGGGGAAGGAGGAGGAGGAAAAGAAGGTTGTTTGAGTTCAAGCACTAATAGCATTGGCTGTGCTGAAACATAAACCGAAGCACTGCTTGAGTTTTACTTTGCGCTGGAAACGCAGGAGAAATTCAGGGACCTGAGATTTCTTTCTTATCATTGAGTTCGTAGTATATGTCTTGAATCAGTGGAGGCGTAATGGATTTTAGTACTTCGCAGCAGAGAGCACAATTAATTAAGGCCCAACTAGTTATTGAAACTGAAAGTGCACAGGAAATGAGTGAGTTTAGCTGCGGGACCATTTTGAACTGATGTTTGTTGTAAACACGGCTCCTTACAGCACTGACTACTGCAGTGATTCTTAACCTTGTCAGCGGTGCTGAATGAACCCCACAAGTTTCATCCGTGCATTGAACGAACCCTTTGTAATTTTTTTGGGGGAAAAAATGTAAATTCAAACATTGGGAACAAAATGAACCATGCCTCAGTTGCACACAAAATCACTGTGTTCAAAGTAGGGAACAAAACAAAACAAAACATGAATTTCACAAAAACATAACTCAAAACATTTTTCCTGCAAATCAGTGTGACTTTTGTTGTTGTGTGTTGAAGTGATCTCAAATTCAAGAATGTGTGGCTTCACCTTGGCAAATTCAGCTCATATCATTTTCGCAACCAAGTCTGTTCCTTCTCTTTGTTTTGTCTACCATCCTTGAAAAGGATTGCTTGCAAAAAGATAGATTGTGACAAAGCTTTCTATAATTTGGTGAATTAAAAGGCTGAATTTGTACGAATCAGAACGGACACATGTCCTCCGACCTCCGCTGAGAGTGACTCACCGAACCCCTGGGGTTTGACCCAAGCCAGTTTGAGAACCACTAGTCTAGCATATCAATCCATACCCACACATTCGGAGCATTTTTTTTTTTAACTGCTAGACTGTCTGGATGCTTTCACGTTGACATGCTCATATTTGTCCGTCTACTGTTGTCTCGTTGCATTTAGAAATAATTAGCTTGGTGTTTCAATCAATAGGAAAAGGAAATGTCCTTATTAATGACCAGTGGTAGCACAAAGATGCATTATGCAATAAATGAAATCATGCAGTTTCGTTAAATAGAGAATGATTCAATCCAATTTTTTTGTTTTGTTTTTCGCGCTCTCACGCTTCCCAGGAGGTCCAACGCTCCACAGCCGACCTGAAAATCACAGCGGAACACTCCAATCATCCTGACAACAAGCACAAAAACAGATACATCAACATCGTGGCTTGTGAGTCTGCTGTGAAATGCGATTAGAGAGCATGTCTCCTGTGGAGGAATCCTCTTATGTTTTCTTAACCTACTTTCCTTCCTTTAACAATGATTTGCTCAAATATATTGATGATTTCCCCGCCCAGATGACCATAGCCGGGTGAAATTGCGAGCGCTGGCTGGGAAAGATGCCAAACATTCAGATTACATCAATGCCAACTATGTGGACGTGAGTTCACACATCTTCATGTTCCGTCTGTGTCTTCTTAACCTCACCTTAGTTATGAATCATTTGATTTGTCTCAGGGATATAACCGGCCCAGAGCATACATAGCTGCCCAGGGTCCACTGAAGTCCACCTTTGAAGACTTCTGGAGGATGGTGTGGGAGCAGAACACCGGAATCATTGTCATGATTACAAACCTCGTGGAGAAAGGACGGGTGGGCCATTCATTATTAAAATGTATTAATTAATTACTGGTAATTAATCATATCATAATTTATTATTATCATTATTATTATTTGTATTAATTAAATATTACAGACCCCAGAAGGGGAAAAAGAAACCCCAAAGCATAAGGTTGTTTTGAAAGCAGTGAACCCCCTAATAGTCACTCTTCGGCACTCGCGAATTAACCTGTTCAAAGATTTTTAAAAACCTATCCTCTGTTGTTTTTGTGCTCAGGCCAAAGCAATGAAAGTATAGCTTTGGCGTTATCTTGTGGCAACTTGGTGCCAAGCAAGTTTGTTGAATTGAGTGACGAAGCTTTATTTAGAGTAAAGTAGAGCTTTGCTGCCATCTGTTGGCATGCTGGTGCCATGGAACTATGTTGAAGGGAGATGAGGAGCTTCATTTGGATTCAAGTTTTAGTTCTTGTTTTATGTTTGATCTATATTGTGTACAGCAATTTCTGTGGTTGTTGTTTAAAGTGCACCATAAATAAAGTTGAGTTGAGTTAAAATTCTAAGTAAGATGTTATAACTTATCGAGAGTTCATTACTGGTTATGAGCAAGTTTAGCTATGAAATACCATAGTTCTAGAGGTGTAGGTTGTATAAGAACACTAGTTTTAAGACATGGGTGGGGGGTTTTGAGGCTAACCATGTTTACTTGTTTTAAAAAATCGTGCCAAGTCAAATATTCATTTTCTATTGGGACATCATTTTGCTCAAATTAATTAATATATTTTTAATGTTATATTTGCAGTGTAGGAACTCTTATGACTGCTTAGTAAACATCAGGTAAGGTCAAGTATCAATTGCTGTGTTTTACAGAGGAAATGTGACCAGTACTGGCCTACAGAGAACAGCGAGCAGTACGGGAACATCGTTGTGATGCTGAAAAGCACCAAAGTGCACGCCTGCTACACCCTGCGGCGTTTCCTCATACGGAACACAAAAGTCAAGAAGGTAAATAAAAGTAAAAGCATGCTACACTGTAATGTTAATTCATTGATTGACTGACAATGCGATAGCCTACGCTGTGTTCTAAGGTGTGTGTTATATTTCAGGGTCAGAAGGGGAATCCAAAGGGGAAGCTAAATGAGCGCGTCATAATCCAGTACCACTACACTCAGTGGCCTGACATGGGCGTGCCAGAGTACACCCTCCCGGTCCTCACCTTCATCAACCGCTCATCAGCGGCCCGCACTGCAGACATGGGCCCGGTCCTGGTGCACTGCAGGTACAATCCATTACTTAAATGAACATTAATTATGACCGTTAGATGTTGGAAATGTGCTGACGGGCCTGCCAGCGTGCTCATATTGCTTCGTGCTGGCCTCAGTGCAGGGGTTGGGCGCACAGGAACGTACATTGTCATTGACAGCATGCTGCAACAAATCAAGGACAAAAGCACAGTCAGCATCCTGGATTTTCTCAAACATATCCGCACACAGCGCAACTACCTGGTCCAGACTGAGGTAAGATCCCCGGCTTGCCCCCCTCCAAAAAAAACAAAAAAAACTCTATGACAAAGGTCATCCGTGGTTTAAAATGCTTACGGAGAGAAAGCTTTAATACTTTGCGCTGAGTCAAGTCTTGTTTTAGGAGAGTGGAGGGATGACTTTCTTATTTCATATTTTCGTCTGTGTTGCTTTGTATAATGATGTTGTTGTTGTTTTTTAAATAATGCTTATATGATTTAAACAAGTATGCAACTCTGTCAAGTTTGTTCAAGGAGTAAGTGGAAAGTAATTATTACAGCTTTTTCACATGGCGGCCACATTTGCTACGAAGTGGCCTAAAGGGTTTTAATAAATTATCCCCCACACATTTCACATACTTAAATGATGATGCGTGGCAGGATGAAGCTGTGCTTTCATGTTGTACTTACTGAATTGTGACACTACCAACTAAATGTCAGCCAAAAGGCGACTCATCAGAGTGGGCGTGTATTTCTAATCTTCTACTGTGCAATTTGGTAAACCCATGCATACTGTAACCTCAATGTCAGCATTAAGTAGTTATCTGAGGTGAAACTGATGCTTTTATACCCGATCCAAACAGTCTGACCTCTGCCATCATCGAGCCATATTGAGAAAATTCTGCTTGATGGATGTTTTCTCTTGTGTGTACCGTTCTCTGCAATGCATGAAAATCCCAGTTTAACAGTTGTAGTGGCAGCTCACCTCGATTCTCTCATGTGTTGGCATTCCTGCTGTCCTGTAGGAGCAGTATGTGTTCATCCACGATGCTCTGATGGAGGCCATTTTCAGCAGAGAGACAGAGGTGCCTGCCTGGCAGCTGCACAGCCACGTCAACAGCATCCTCACGCCCAATTCGGCGGGTCGCACCCGTCTGGAGAAGCAGTTTAGAGTGAGTTCACAACCTTGTGGTAATGTCGCTTGATCCTTTCATTCTTTGGAAAGGAGGCGGTCTCTTCATCGGAAGCTTGTTAAAATCATGTACGGGAACTGCAGTAATCCGATTTTATTTGCGAGGGATGTGGACCATGCCCTGCCGCCTAAAGTGAAAAAAGAAATAAAAATGTTGCGTAATTGATGGCCCCCTAAAAATGTTTTGTGGTTGACTGTATTAATAGTTTAAACTGTAATTATACCACAAAATATGATCCCGAAACAGTTAAATATTATTTCAAATCCATCTTACAACTTACCCTTAAAAATTGATAGCACACGGATAATTAGATTTTGAATAAAAGAATTTCTTCCTTTAGCAAAGCTTTTCTCTCAGTCGACATGCATCACTTCAAACATAATTCAACAACGCCAATGTTTTAGTTTCCTATTAGACAGGACTTTGGCACCATTTTTTTGGTATGTTAGGGCATTATATAAAAAAGGTGAGTTTTTCAGCTCACAGCTTTTCCACAGAAAAAATGTCATCGAGTGACTTTGTAAATAGTGAACTGCAACTATGGGGGGGTTTAGTCCAGACATAGTCAAATTTGCTACAAACCTTACGGATAACATCACCAAAAGACACATTAGTGTACCTCACGAGATAGGCAAAACGTTTTCGGTGCCTTTTTTGGGGCCTTTTTTGTGACACCAAAATGAGGAACATCTTCCAACAAGAGGGTTAAGAGGAGAAGAACACGAGGCAAGAAGAAAAGAGAAGACATTTTCAGTTAGCCATTGAACAAAAGCAGTGTGCGCCATGAATTACCATTACTGTCATATTGTGCCATTGTTTTCCCTTACAAAAATTATCACCTGAGTGTTTTGTTTGTGGCGGCACGGTGGACGACTGGTTAGAGCGTCAGCCTCACAGTTCTGAGGACCTGGGTTCAATCCCCGGCCCCGCCTGTGTGGAGTTTGCATGTTCTCCCCGTGCATGCGTGGGTTTTCTCCGGCTACTCCGGTTTCCTCCCACATCCCAAAGCATGCATTAATTGGAGACTCTAAATTGCCCATAGGTGTGACTGTGAGTGTGAATGGTTGTTTGTTTGCATGTGCCCTGCGATTGGCTGGCAACCAGTTCAGGGTGTACCCCGCCTCCTGCCCGATGATAGCTGGGATAGGCTCCAGGACGCCCGCGACCCTAGTGAGGAGAAGCGGCTCAGAAAATGGATGGATGGATAGTTCGTAATTAAACCCGGGTCCTCTGTGAGTTAGACGCTCTAACCAGTCGTCCACCGTGCCGCCCATATATATATATATATATATATATGTATATATGTATATATATATATATATATATATATATATATATATGTATATATGTATATGTATATGTATATATGTATATATATGTATATGTATATATGTATATATATATATATATGTATATATGTATATATATGTATATATATATACATACATATGTATATATATGTATATGTATATATATATATATATATACATGTATATATATATATATATATGTATATATATATACATGTATATATGTGTTATATATAGTACAGGGGCCTTGAGCTGGATATCAACAATATTCAATATATATATATATAATTTTTTTTTACAGTACATTCTGTGATGAGAGTGACTCAAGAGTACTGTAGTCAAATATTAACAATGAAGAAAGTTTACGAGCTCTAGACGAGTCGATGGGTCGGACGTGACAAACCGGATTTCAAAATAAATGCGAAAAAATTACAACGGATGTTTTCCGTGATTGCGGTGCATTAATGATCATTTGATCGATATCCGGGTGAAGACTCACGAAACAACGAATTCCTCCTTGAGGGTCATGAGTTAAAAAAGTCTCAGTCGATATTTACAAGCACTCCAAAGCCATGACACGTCGACCTTTGGCCTGAAGCGTCCGTCAAGTCAAATTTTCCCTTTTAACACGCTGCGGAAACTTGGTCGGCGGAACACTTTCACCGTCAGTTCTACCGCAATATAACTGTTTAATTCTTTACTTTTTCATTAATTTCAATGAGGAAAGATGATTTAAGATACAAATGTTTTGAGTTACAAGCTGGCCACGGAACGGATTAAACTCTTATCTCGAGCTTCCACATAAAAATTTTTATGATACCGACAGTTAGACTCTGGAACAAATTACTTGTTTACGTTATTTCCTATGGGAATTTTTGTTTTGTTTCCAAATTGGATCAATTTAGAGGTTAATCAGCATCCCTTAATGGATTTTGACTGAGATTTCACTGTGTATAAAAGGGGTCCGCTGTTGTTATCTGTTGCTGCATTGACTCCCAAAGGAGCATGTCTATTTTACTAATTTAGAAATGCCATTGTGGGCTTCACAATCTATGTGTTTGATTGATTTTGAACACCATGTGATTGACTTTTCCCTTCTCTGTCACCAGCTGCTGACTCAATGCAACACTCGCTTCGTGGAGTGTTTCAGTGCTCACAAAGACTGCAACAAGGAGAAGAACCGCAACTCCTCGGTGGTTCCATGTGAGTGTCTCGTCCGTTCTTTCACCGCTTGTTTGTTCATAAAGCGAAAATAACGACCGTCTCGCATGAATAAACAGCACTGCAGCATTCCCCCATCCCGCCGGTCTGGTATCCAGGCCGTACATTATTGAAGACAATTGGTCGTCCAAAATTAGAATCTATTTCCATAATCCCATAAGTTAATCAGTCTATGCATTCTTGGCGCCTGGCCAGGAGAAATGGAGGTTGTTGTTGCTATAGCAACAGTGAGGAATGGTAATGAACGCATTTGCTATCAGCCAGTTTGTCTGGGTCCTGACTCAAGTGCGTTTTTCTGCCTCTACAGCCGAGCGAGCGAGGGTGGGACTCACCACTCTGCCTGGCATGAAGGGAACCGATTACATTAATGCGTCCTACATAATGGTACAGTCTCACAACCTCTTCAGCTTCGCCCATTCCATTTGTACATTTGCTATCCAAATGCATAGTGCACTAATATGATCTTTAAAAAGCCTGCTCTTTTATCTCCTCAGGGTTACTACAGGAGTAATGAGTTCATCATTACCCAGCATCCTTTGCCCCACACCACCACAGACTTTTGGAGGATGATTTGGGACCATAATGCACAAATTATTGTCATGTTACCTGACAACCAGGGCCTGGTAAGCAGCCTGCAAACATATCGAATACATCCTCCTCGCTTGTCTAGAAGGCCACACTGTTATCAAGTCAAAACCTGTCTGAAAAGCAAAATTAAACATTTAGAATGTTGTACAGGTAGTCACTTGCGGTTTATAACTTTTCCCACATGCAATGTAGGTGCGCAGCAGCGTAAGTACTCATCACTTGGGATGTCCAGTGACAGCGGTTTTTTATACAAATACAGCATTTACTCTAGTTAGGACTTTACTACTGTGTTAGCTAGGTTAGTAATAGACTGCCGTCCCGTTCCGATTTATGTATTTACGCATTTATTTAAGTTCGGATAATGTGGTGCCCTCCCCACTATATCAGAATTTGACGTTTTCAATGAAAATATTGCAAAATGTGCAAAACCAAAATAAAACAACTCATCCCAGGCGTTTTTTTTTTTTTTTTTTTTGCTATGCTAAGACAAAGAGGAACATTTTATTATTATTTATTTATTTACTTAACAAAACCAGTCAGCGATTTGGCCACAACAAGCAACACATCGCCCGGTGAGCTAGCTGCTCACCGGGCAGCCTCGCGGGGCAAGTGCACTATTGGCCCGCGACAGCCAGTGGACTACTTTTCGAAGGCAGTTTAAAAGATGAAAATGAATCTCCACACTTACCTCTGATGCTGACAGCCTGACACAGTTGCAGTTCCTACCGATCCATTTTGAACAAACCAAGCTTACACAAATGTGCTGGAAACAAGGCACTGTAGTTGTGACATCACAGCCGACCATCGGCTGATGGCGATTTTAATAAACGTGGTGCCCTCCTGTAGTTGATTAATTATCCTGTTTTACTCTCATTCCACAAACACAACATTAAAAGTACCGTGTTTTGACAAGTGCTGGCACATACAATGTATTCTTGCAAAAAAACAATTTTTGGGTTTAGTTCCCCCTTTTAAGCCAAGTTCTTGCCGTACACTTTTTCTGCTCCGTTCGGTGCAGGCTGAGGATGAGTTTGTTTACTGGCCAAGTCGTGAAGAGGCCATGAACTGCATCGCCTTCACTGTCACGCTCATCAGTAAGGACAGACTGTGCCTCTCCAGTGAGGAGCAGATCATAATCCACGATTTCATCCTGGAAGCCACGCAGGTACCCCCAGTGTTCATCTGTTTTCAAATGTCCTCTTGCGATGTCATTGCCTCCTTCGCGTGTGCATAACTCTCCTGTCGTCACGTGCGAGTCAGGACGACTACGTTCTGGAGGTGAGACACTTCCAGTGCCCCAAGTGGCCCAACCCCGATGCTCCTCTCAGCAGCGCCTTCGAGCTCATCAGGGTCATCAAGGAGGAGGCCATGACGCGAGACGGCCCCACCATTGTGCACGACGAGTATGTTCCCTAAAACACGCTTCACTTCTTGTAATGTAACAGAGTACATTGTTACCGTACTGAAGTTGAATTTTCACATAATTTGATTTTGTTATTTCCACTTCAATTGCTAAATAAAATTTATACTTTTACTCCGATACATTTAACCAGCTTTGTTACTCCCATATAAAATCAAAAGAAAATGTTCGTTGACGTAATGCCTGAACTGTGGAGCACAAAGGAGATGAATAATCCTGCAGAGCGAGTATTGACACAATACAAATTTATGGAATTTAAGGGTCAATATCACTATGAAGTGCTTTTGGTGTCCTCATCAGAAACATTTTGTCATCATGAAAATGTAGCAGAATAATGAAACTCTGAGGTACTATTAAAGGTGACCAAACATTTGCACACATACCAGTGCAATACGTCTGTTTTCTTCATTTTATTAAAAAAAAATTATAATAATTAATTTGATGTAGATGATTTTGGTATATCCTGCACACTGCTCTGCAAACTACAGTGCGTGTAGTAAGTGGTTAAATAATACTAAAACATTTTTGTTTAATTGATTTTATCACACAACAAATTATTTAATAAAACGAGTCATTGTCATCATGTAGATTCTATTTTCATGATCATATTATTTTTTTGTTATAATTGTATGTGTAGTTGGATGTCAAGCTTAAGATGTCCACTCTGTCATAGTGAAATACTGTATCAATGCATATAAAGATCTTACAGAAATTTTAAATGTATTTATTAAACAGTACACAGCCAACTTGCTAACTAAATCATGTTGCTAAGTGAAGGTCCACCATGTGCTCATAAAATGCTAACATTAGCCAAGATTCAGCAAGCTCACATATTTTGCTGTTTACAGAAATCTTTGTGCTTGCAGTGACTTTATTAGAAAATGTGTGGGAGCTTGACTAATATGCATTCCAAACAGCATAACATCAAATTAACACAATGAATATGAAGCTCAATGGAAATGATCAGATTTACAGGAGAGTGTAATGAGAAAGTATTCAAAGCACCTTTTGGTGATATTGGCTCCTAAAGTTGGAAGCACATCCTGCGGACACTCCAGCAGCAGATGATGAGCAAAGGAGCTAAAATAATAAACCCCCTGTGGTGTTGCTAACGAGGATAACGTTACACATCCGTAGGCGTATTTACAGGAATTGTTTTTGCCCATCCAAGTGAAAGACTGTTTTGACAGTACCTCTTAATATGCCTCCCCTAAAGTGACAGAAGTACTGGCATTCAAAAACTCCCCCGTCCAACGTGATCCGTTACTAATTCATATTAATCCCGTAAAGTGAAAACGTGAATTTTATTTTCGTTATCATGCGTTTGTTTTGAACTATGACTAATGCAATGGCAAAGATAATGTGCGCTAGCTAACTCCGCTCATTAGCCAACATGCAGATCTTTAATTACACCACTGAAGTAAACTCAAGAAAGAAATTAAAAATACATGAAAACCATCAAATTCTTTTGCTTCCAATACTTAAGTACATTTAATATCAGGAAATTATTTTGGATTCTTAAGTACAGTAAATGTTATATAGTTTAAGACTTTTACTCCTGTGATATTCTACAAGGCGACTGTCACTTCTTTCCACAGTTATTTTCTTTTTTTAAGTATCTCTTTGAGGTACAAAACTACTTCTTAGCAAGTAAATGTGTGTTGTGCAGCTGCATGCGATTGATTGTTGCGCCTCCCGGCAGGTACGGCGCGGTGTCGGCGGGGATGCTGTGCGCGCTCACCACGCTGTCGCAGCAGCTGGAGAACGAAGGCGTGGTCGACATCTATCAGGTGGCCAAGATGATCAACCTCATGAGGCCGGGAGTCTTCACAGATATCGTAAGTGGAGCGTGAAATCCTAATCGTACTTTTAATGATCTTAATCAGTTGAACTCACAGTTGCGTGAAACTGATCAGGTTGCAGTGTCATGGGCTCACAAAGGTTGTTCCGAGATACAGTAATCACCTGCCTAGTAACGGTTCGCCAATTGTGAATTTTTTATTTATTTAAAAATGTTTTAACCTACCCTCTGTTATTGGGTGAAAATTCACCAATTCATGGTATCTGTGTTCATTCTATAATGCCTTCAGATGCGTCAAGATAGTGCTAAAACTGTCTTAATAGGAATTGGTCACAAAGTATAAGGGAGTGGTCCATCGCGACTGAGAGTCGAGCAGCTAGGTTTAGCCTGTGTTGTAAGTGGAAGTTAGGAGTTTTCGCCGCACTTTTTTAAAATAAAGTAAATATTTACTTTTCCCAAAATCAAATCATCTGTAGGCCATTTAGGCACGGTGGGTGACTGGTTAGAGCGTCTTCCTCACAGTTCTGAGGACCGGGGTTCAACGGCCCCACGGCCCCACCTGTGTGGAGTTTGCATGTTCTCCCTGTGCCTGCGTGGGTTTTCTCCGGGCAGTCCGGTTTCCTCCCACATCCCAAAAACATCCATGGTAGTTTAATTGAAATCTCTAAATTGCCCCTACGTGTGAATGTGAGTGCGAATGGTTGTTTGTTTACGTGTGCCCTGCGATTGGCTGGCAACCAGTTCAGGGTGTACCCCGCCACCTGCCCGAAGATAGATGGGATAGGCTCCAGCACGCCCGCGACCCTTGTGAGGAGAAGCGGCTTGGAAAACGGATGGATGGATGTAGGCCATTTATTTCAAGGGTAATGTAAAATGCGTTTGAAATCAAGTAAATCTACTGTATGGTGTTAACTATTAACAATGGCAACTGTCAACATTTTTCGGGTGGCGTCAATTAGGTATAAGCGCAACCTACTTCCACATTCAGCAAAACGGGTCTAAGCACTTCCTTCCCGTTCAGGTGAATGGCGAAAGAGACCATATCAAATTAACTTTAAACGTCTACAATGTCTTTTTTATTATTATTTTTTAAGATGTCACCACAGGGCCACCAAAGATTTTAATATTCAGTGTTGAGGCTTCGTTCGCATATAATAAATGATACTCATGTAATTTAACTTTTACGTGATGTCACCAGCCATAAAGAAAGTCAGCTATTCCATTTTCCAGGTTTGGTCACGTGACGTTCCACATATAGCAGATTGCTCTCGTTTTTTTCCATATGCACCGCACCATGAATAAATGTACTGTAAGTCTGCATTTTATTTTTAGATACGAATAAAGTAGAACCTCTGAGGTTGAACCCCCCTCAAGTGTACATTTTGGAATTTGACCAACATTTCAGACAAATACACTTGAATCCCCCTTAATTACAATAAGTAAACAATAAAACACTGAATTATATTTCTTCTCTTATAGATTAAAACACTCAAAGCTCTTTTTTATAGAAGCTGTACTGAGGTGGCAGACTAACTGGCTCATAAACACACAATCTGAAGCTGGACATGAATTTACATAACATTTACACTACATGATGTTGCTTGCACCCGACAAGTATTGTACTAACATTGACGTGGATGTTTCGTTTTAATGATCTAGTTTATAGCCGCTCATTAATATCAAGTACACGCTTTGTCCACCAGAGGGCAATCAAATATTTATCTGTACAGTCTTTCAATGTCCTGTTTATCCATCAGCCACCTCTACAACAACTATTGCATACCACTCCATTACTAGACTATATAATACTACACTGTACTATGGAAAACTAGTGTAGACTCTACTGGACTGCACTGCTCTATATTACTGAATTCTATTCTAGACTGTACTGCACTATATATTATTTTGTACTAGACTGTACTGTAATAACCAATACAATACAGGACTGTACTTTATTGTACTGTTCTAGCCTGTGCTGTACTATATGAGAGACTGTATTACACTATACTAGACTGTAGTGCTCTGTACTATAATAAACTATACTATATAACAATAATTATATATAGTATACTTTACTGTACTATAATAATCTAGATTTTGCTAGAGTGTACTGTCCTAGTTTGCCCCATAATGTATTAGACTGTACAGCACTAACCTATAATTAAACTCAACTGTACTGTTCTAACCTATACTATACTATGACACTGTATCAGATTAAATGTAGATGGAAATGGTCACTATGGTACTATTTTCAAATTTTCATGCATTAAAAAAACAGCTTTAAAAAAATGAAAATACAAAAATATAGTGACTACAATGTTCCTAAACTTGGAACCTTTTGGTTGTTTTTTTTTATTTTTTATATCACCAAGTGTTGGATTTATTTTACCCAACATTATAAAAAATAGACACAAAAGGAATGAAGACGCTGGTTTCTTTTTCTCATGAGGAGGGCGTATGGGAGATTGTTTAGAGCGTGTTGAGAGGCTGTAATCTGAACAATCTCTCCCGTCGCTCCTGTATTTATTTGAAATAGGGAGGTTTCTAAGTTTACAAGACAGAACGTACTAAGCTACAAGACACAACACACTAAGGGTAGGGTTTCAAGGTGAAAACATGGGACCAAAACCTGCCACGTCCCGGCCACGTCCTTCTCTCTGATGATTCCTGCTGAGTCACCTTCTTGAAGGCGAGACATCCTCCTTTCTCGGAATCATCCATAATACTAATGCAAGCTAAGCAAATAAATGATAACTTCTACAATATATTTAACACCAAGTGACAGCTCAACCATTTGGTAGACATATTCATATTTCGTTTTCATATTTTTTTTTCAGTCATTTTTTTTATTGCCCAAACAAAAATATTAAATGCAAACCATTTGTATCCGCTGTCAGAATGTTTTTGTTGCAGTTCTTGTACGTGAGCTTCAAGTCGTGTTTTACATGCGTTTTTCTGCATTTCGCAGGACCAGTACCAGTACCTTTACAAAGCCATGCTGAGCCTGGCGGCTAGCGGAGAGTGCGGCCCCTTGCACATGGACACTAACGGGGTGGCGGTGATGGCGGACCAGTGCGACCCTGCCGAGAGCATGGAGTCGCTGGTTTGAGGACCGGCGCCGTCAAGGCGCTTCATTTGGAAAATAACTTCTTCTTCTCCCCCCTGCGAGGCCTTTTTTGCCAGACTATTGATTAAATAATGAAGAAAAAAAACAAAACCTTACTATTACTTTTTTATACAGACAAACATTTTTGAATATTTATGTTTTTGCCTTTTTTTTTTTTTTTTTATCTCTCCCCCCCCCCCCCCCTTCCCAAGCATTTCTTGTCTTCAAATCCTACTGAACGTTTGCACCCCGTTAACGTGACGAAGAAAGGAAGGAAGAACAAAAAAAAACAAGCAGCTCTTGTCCACTTTGCACTCAACTGTCAGTGTTACTGCCTAACTCCACCCGAGGACATCACGCGCACCGCATGAAGACCGGGAATGTGGCCGGGCCGAGGTGACCCGCTTCCGTTTGGCATCCCAAAATCCTTTTTGCATCCTGTTTGTCACCAAACTCTGAGGCTGGTAGTCACATGACTCCTCGTGGGGCTCAACACTTCAATATCTCATGTAAACAAAACAAAATGGCTTCTTTTGCTCGTCACGACATCCAATGTGAACATTTATTGCTTTTTACAGGGATTTATATTGTTATACTGTTTTGTAATATATATCTCTATATATTATATCCTTAATAGCCAATCACTCTTTGCCTATTTGTGGACTGGCTGTTTTAGTGCTGTGGGTTTGGATCATGTTCGCACAGCTTTGCCAAATGTTATTATTGTGAAACATTTCAACAAAGGGACGCTGATCAGCCAAAAACTATCAAAAAAGTTTAAAAAAAAAAAAAAAGAAGTTTCAATTGTCAGCGTGCAGATACATTTCCTCAACTATATGCAGATGAATATACAAAATAAAGGTTGTTAAGAAATGCATGAGGATTGTGAAGCTGTTGTACTTTTTACTGGTTTGAGGTCAGCGCTGAAATTGGCCGTTTAAGAGATTGTTTTTTTGCTTTGTTTTTTTTAACTACTTCCCTGTGAATTGTGTTTTGTCTCCAGTGGAAATAAAACGTTTGTTTGCCACTTTGGTCAACAGATAAGCTCAAAAGTGGCTATATTCTTCTTTCTTAAAGGACCTCCTCTTCTTTTTCACTCCTTTAACACTGTTTTAGACTGATGAAGACGTTGAGCACTCTTTTATCCATCACCTCTTTCACCTTTTTTTTCTTTCTTTTTTTTTTTTTATTTTCACATTGAATGTCATCAAATGGATAGTTTGTTCGTTTATTTTTGTTGATGGATACTGACTTTTCACTTTGGCACTTTCTTTGTTCTGTTGATCACTATTGTTGATTCACCTTGTCTATTGTGACTCAGCCTTCTTAAATATATGAAACATTAAATGGTCCATGCTTTAGCTGCTTTCGGGCTTTTTCTTCACCAAAAGAGAGCACTATTAACAATGTGTTATCACTAATTTGCCAGAGATGTGCTTTTAGTTTATACGTATTAATTTTCCAGATTTTTCTCTTAAAAAAAATAAAAATGTTGCTGAGTGGAATTATTGGGTAAAACTTGGAAAATTGTTTAGTACATTTTGATAAAACAACAGTTACTCCACTTACAAATCACTCATTCTCTCTTTTTAATTTTCCTGTTTCAGTGACTCGGAAGTCAATGACACAGAGATGGTGCTGGTTGTTGTTATTATTTTAAATGAAGAACAGTTTGAAATAGCATTCAGTGTTAGCTCAAAAGCTTGGTTTAAAATATCAGGAAAAGCCTATTAGAACATCTGAGCTTTATTAATGTAATTTTGAACACATTTTTGTTCCCCACTTATGAGTGTGCACTTATGCAACTGCATTTTTTCTATTGATTTGTACTTTCCCTTTAATTGTTTTTTTTTTTTCGGTTGATTTGAAAACAAGGTTATTGGCCACATTAATGATGGAAAAAATGTTTTGAAATAATTCACCTTTGTCTGATTTTTCATACAGTGTCAGAAAAATCTGTCATTTGAAAAAGGGGTGTGTAGACTATATCCACTGTTGTTCCTTGGCCACTGAACACACACACTTCTGAAATTTATGAAACTTATTATCCATCAGTCTATTCACCCATCATTCATTAATGTAGCATCCTTCCATCAGCTATCATATATCCATGTTTCCATAATCAGTGTATCAAATAAGCAGGCGTAAGTGACACATGTACAATAATTTTTATTTGGAGGCCACAGCTCTTGCATATTACAACTGTTGGCGTTCAGAAGGCAAAAAAAGAAAAAGCAAGAATGATTCGACCAGCTAATTGACACAGAAAACTGGAGAGAGAGAGAAAAAAAAGTGTTCGGGAAAGGTACGAACCCATAGGCATGCAGCGATGGCTCAGAATGCAATGTACAGCATTTTATATTTATATATATATTTATATCATATATACAGAACAACAGTGAGACCCAAACAGATGCCACACATCTCATTCCACAGTTACAGAACAAAGACAGACCAACTTTTTTTTTTTGTCGTTCATAAAAAAAATCATTTTTGCTCTTTTGTCTGTAAAGTGCAACTCAATTAAAATAGAACCTGTTTTCAAGACATCTTTTTTTTCTATTTGAATGTGGAAATAAAAATAGAATCTCCCATGTTATCAAAATGGAGCGAAAATGGAGAGTATTGCATCTCTAGAATCCCCTCGTGCTGAGGCTGAAGGTCAAAGCGTGTCTAAGATGAGCCGTCAACAAAACACAGAGGGTTCTTGTCACTCCCGAAGCAGTTGGCGTTCACTTGAAAACGGACAAAGAAAAGTTTTCACACGCAAACGCTCATCGTCACGACAACGTACCATGAATGAATGGAGAGTACGACAAAGAAGCGCCATATATGTACGTAGTTTGCATTGGACGGGGGACACACACTATTTATTCTCACTCAAACAAATGCTTCTCCATATTGCTTAGTAACACAGAAATGAATTTAGAAATGAATGAGTCGGTGCTATCTTTATTATGACACAGCTAAACTGCCAATCAATGGTTATTATTATTTTTTTTTTACTTTTATCTTGTTTCCTCAGTATTTTTTTTTTTCATTATTATTATTATTAGTTTATAGTTCCTTCATAGGCATTTCGAGCTGACAAGGAGGTCCTAGAGTGGCTATCTGAGTTGGTACATGCATCGGTTAACCAGGCTAAAGTCAAAAGTGTGATTAAGAGGGCGGGGAGGGGTGGGGCACGCGGGCTCTAGTCGTCCTCCTCGTCCTCTTCGTCGCTGTCCTTCATGGAGATGCCCTGCATGCCTCCTTCCCTCACCGAGGCCGTGGCCTCCTCCAAAGTCAGCCTATTGCGCACCGTGTCGTACATTTTGCTGTTCAGGGTCGAGTCCAGGACGCCCTGCAGGCGGAAGTCACGGTACTTTTTCTGCAAGGTGAAAGGGGAGTATAGGTCAGTACGCAACAAACACATAGACGACTCACAAAAAGTTAGGGTTAATCAGCTTTTGGGTGAAATTTCAGGATGAATCTAAAATGCACTTTACAACCTTTACAAGCGAACTTAATATGACCGTCTCGAAAACCTTTGAAAGCACATTTCCAAATATTTACTTGCTTCATCGATCAAGCACCTGTTGTGAATTTTGCCATTCGGCTTTTTGTAAGAAATGTTGCTCACAAACATGCCAAGTTTGAATTATTCAGAAAAATTACCAAATCCACAAAATGAGGCTTACAAATTGTGAAAACTCAAGCATTTCGCTCAGTTTGGGCATGTCCGAGATTGCGAGATTAGTCATTCGAACTGCTCTAAGTGCTAGAGGACTCTGCATCTTTTGGCACAAATGTCAAAAAAAAAAAAAAAAAAAAATTTTTACTGCCATTACCAGATAACGACCAACCCTTTATTGCTCAGTGACTGTTTTTCTCAATGTCTTTATGTCTCAAAAATGTTCTCTGTCAATTGACTGTCTGTTGTCGTACTAGAGCGGCTGCAACTACCGGAGACAAATTCCTTGTGTGTTTTTTGGCCACGCTTGGCAAATAAAGATGATTCTGATGTCCGCTGAACGTGCTGAAACCACGCCCCAACTACAATCTGGAAAAATGGATACGACTTAAGTCTCGCATCTTTCTCATGCCTAAACCTCCCTTCATGTTTGAGCTGCAAAAATATATCTGCTTAAAGCCTCCGCTGGTCGTCGCAGGGCTTTTCCATGCCGCGACAACGAGGTGCTCTAAAGCAGCTAAACCAGCGCGAAGCCCGTCCACATGCTGGCGTCCTTTGGACTTTTTTTTTTTTCCCCCCCATCTTTCTTTCTATGACACGCAAGCCCTCATGGCTGACAACGGGGCGCTCTAAAGTGTCTGCGCCCGCCCGAAGCCCCGGTCCACACGTTGGTGTTATGTCTTTGTCTCATGATGTCAAAATGTGAACAGCATGATGAAGAGGACTGTGTAAATACCAATTCTAATTGAAGCAGGGAATGTATTGGTTTTGCTGTTCAGCCACTTGCTGGAGAACAGCAAGTTGTTCAGAAAGTCATGAAACATTTACTGAAAGAGTGCGACGAGCATTTAAAAGTTTTAAGGTCAAATTGAGTTCACCTGTCGAGGTTATAGTGCATTTTATTTCAAAGTTTTTGTGAGTTGTGTATATTGAGCCCGGGGGCCCTCCCCCTCCTTCACCTTGGTGATCCTGATGAGGATCTTGAGTTGGTAGACGTGCAGCTGCTGGTCCATGCGCTCGGTGAGCCAGGTGCCCAGCAGGTTCATGGTGGCAGTGTACCATTGCTGAAACACATAAACACAACACTCTCCAGCAAGAACACACACATTGCACACGTGCACAAGACCCCATTAAAAACAAATCAGCTGCCACTTTGTGCTGTTAACCACACTGAGAAGCAGATTACCAGAATGAAATCATATTTATACGTGAAAAGGTATCTATTATTATCTATAATGAGAGGATAAAGTCCCAATGTTCGGTGAAAACAAAGTTGCGATATTGAGAGTATTTTACAATATTACAAAATACAGTAAGATACTGTAGTAGTCTACCGTAAATTTAGAGCTATTCATGAAAATGCTGCTTTATGCTGTTAATTACGGTTATGGACTGTTATTGTTAAAAGACTCATTTAACTGTTAAAGGTGCCATATTTTACCAAACCAACTTTTTCTAGTATTTGGGATGTAATATTGTCTCTATGCCGCATCAGTAAACATGTGAAATACAGTGGGTACGGAAAGTTTTCAGACCCGCTTAGACTTTTCACTCTTTGTTATACTGCAGCCATGTGTGATATTTCAGTTTTTCTTTTTTGATAAATCTGCAAATATTTCAACAATTCCGTTTGTTTCTGTCAATATGGGTTGCTGTGTGTACATTAATGTAGAAAACATGTACTTAAATGACTTAAGCAAATGGCTGCATTAAAAAAGAGTGAAAAATTTAAGGGGGTCTGAATACTTTCCGTACCCACTGTATGAATTCAAATCATCCACAAATTCCTGAGTTCCAGACGTGAAATCAAGTAGTTCGAATGTCTCGAGCTTATCTACGTCACTAGCGAAGATCTCCGCCTTCCCTTTCTGCTTCCGAGCCAGCGCTGTCAACATAACAAACACGTGTGCTCCCAAAAGTGGGTCTTCTACACGATGGCAACCAATCAGATGAAAGGCGGCGGTCTTAGCCAAATATGGACAAAGCAGATACAAACTTGGGTCAAACAGAGGTAGCTGTCAGAGGGGCCTTTTCTGGACACTCGTATGGCAAAACCAAGGGGATTTTTTTAAAAATGAAATTGACACTTTTATACTAAATCCATGTTGGAGGGTCACTCTATGGAGTTCTAAATAGCAAAATATGGGACCTTTAATTTACCTACAATATTTTACATTTACTATGAACTACAGTAACATCTTCTTCTTCTTTTCCTTTCGGCTTGTCCCGTTAGGGGTCGCCACAGCGCGTCATCCATTTCCATGTAAGCCTATCTCCTGCACTCTCCTCTCGAACACCAACTGCCATCATGTCTTCCCTCACAACATCCATCAACCTTGTCTTTGGTCTTCCTCTAGCTCTCTTGCCTGGCAACTCCATCCTCATCATCCTTCTACCAATATACTCACTATTTCTCATCTGGACGTGTCCAAACCATCGTAGTCTGCTCTCTCTAACTTTGTCTCCAAAACATCGAAACTTGGCTGTCTCTCTGATGACAGTTGGACAGTTGGCCCCAAGTATTTAAAGTCCTCCACCCTTGCTATCTCTTCTCCCTGTAGCCTCACTCTCCGCCCACCACCCCTCTCATTCATGCACATATATTCTGTCTTACTTCGGCTAATCTTCATTCCTCTGCTTTTCAGTGCATGCCTCCATCTTTCTAGCTGTTCCTCCCTCTGTCTCGTCAACCTGTAGAGATCATTTTCTCCTTCTTCAGTGTCCAACCTGGCATACATAAGTCGCATCTCAATGTATTTCAGTCACCTCTCCTCGCTCCTCTCAGTGTCCCACTTCTACTGTGAGGTTCCACCACCAAGTCTCCTTCTCTCCTTTCCTGCCAGAAGATACACCAAGTACTCTCCTGCCTGTTTCTCTGATCACCTTGGCTGCAGTGGTCCAGTCTTCTGGAACCTCTTCCTGTCTACCGAGAGCCTGTCTCACCTCTTCCAGAAAAGCTGCTCAACACTCGTCCTGTCTCAGCTTCCACCACATGGTTCTCAGCTCCGCCTTTATCTTCCTAATCTTCCTCCCCACCACCAGAGTCATCTTACACACCACCATCCCATGCTGTCTAGCTACACTCTCCCCTACCACTACCTTACAGTCGGTAACCTCCTTCAGATTATATCGTCTGCACAAGATGTAATCCACCTGCGTGCTTCTACCGCCGCTCTTGTAGGTCCCCTTATGTTCCTGCCTCTTCAGGAAAAAAGTGTTCACTACAGCCATTTGCATCCTTTTTTGCAAAGTCTACCACCATCTGTCCCTCCAAGTTCCTTTCCTGGATGCTGTACTTACCCATCACTTCTTCATCACCCCTATTTCCTTCACCAACATGTCCATTACAATCTGCACCAATCACGACTCTCTCTCTGTCTGGGATGCTCAGAACTACTTCGTCTAGCTCCTTCCAGAATTTCTCTTTCACCTCAAGGTCACATCCTACCTGTGGGGCATAGCCGCTAATCACATTATACATAACACCCTCAATTTCAAGTTTCAGCCTCATCACTAAGATCTGATACTCTTTTCACCTCCAAGACATTAGCCCACTCTTCTTTTAAAATAACCCCGACTCCATTTCTCTTCCCATCTACACCATGGTAAAATAATTTAAACCGTCCCCTAAACTTCTAGCCTTACTGCCTTTCCACCTGGTCTCCTGGACACACAATATATCAACCTTTCTCCTAATCATTACGTCAACCAACTCCAGAGATTTTCCTGTCATAGTCCCAACATTCAAAGTCCCCACATTCAAAGTCCCCACATTCAACTCTAGGCTCTGTGCTTTCCTCTTCTCTTTCTGCAGAAGAACCCGCTTTCCACCTCTCCTACGTCTTCGACCCACAGTAGCTGAATTTCCACCGGCGCTCTGCAGGTTAACGGTGCCGGGCGCGGACGTTGTTATGAGATTTTATGGAGGGGAAAAAAGTAGTAATCTTGAAAGTAAAGTTGTAATATTGTATTTTCACATAAAGCGAAAATGCAACAACAACAAAATAAATGTGGAGATGCTGCTCCATTCATTTTATTTCACTGGCTGAGCTATTATCTTAGGTTGGATCTTGTTGAGAAAAATCGATAAATTGTGACATCATAATCCTCAAAAAGTATCGAACGAGGAATTACAATTGTCACTTGAGGAGCTTGTAGTGTATTTAAAAGCATAATGCACTTATAGTATAGTGACATCAGCTCCTTACAGCTAATATCTTCACTTTAAATTGGATTTTCAACATCACAAGAAAATTGATTTGAAGTACATTTAACAATTTAGCTTGCATCTCAGCGTCTGTTAGTGTGTCATTCCACGAACAGAAGAGGATTATTATTTTATTATAATTTACTGTATGATTGTTTAGTGGGGACTATATAGCTCCAACAGCTGCAACAAGGAGCACTTTCCTTTTCTTTTATTATGCAGCAACGACTTCATGTAGTGTTTTTATGGCCCATAAACACTAAAATTCACATAATGTTTTTATGTATGAGCACATTTTGTGTGGAGCACATCTCAACGAGTCGTTCTAGAAATGCAGGCAGGAAGCATTTTTAGAAGTGAACTGACAATCTTAATGCCGTCGCTATTGATAAGCAGCTAACTCAACAGCACGGATAATCCTTTTCCTTGTCGCGTTTCAGCGACTACGGCCTGCCGCACACCGAGCGACGTGAGCGAACGCCACTGAACCGTAGCGCAGTGTGCAAGATTGTGCAACTACTTTTCATGAGTGACCGACCAATAAAAAATGTCGTATCACATAAGTGGAAAAAAACGTTTCCAGGTATAAAGCGTAATCTAGCCGGCTACTGCCAATACCAATAGAGTGTTTACAGCACATACCACCCAATCAGGGCCATTTGTGTCCCCATGAAACATCAAGTATTTTTTGAAATGTTACATTTTTACATATTTGTCTTAACCCTTATCCAATTAATATTTTAGCATATTTTCTTAAAAAAAAAAAAAGTTGAAATTTACACCTTAGTCATGTCCCAGGGTTTTCACTCAGTCCTGTTATCCAAACACGGTGACTGCACTGAAAATTGTGGAATATTCCTCAAGTCACATGGTCCTCAGGGAGTTGCATCATTCAGATACTCAGCAAGCCATGGAAAGGCCTAAATTGGGTTCACTCAATTATTTTTTCTGCATATTTGATATTTCAACTATGTCTGAGGCGTTAAAATCTCGGCCGTTACCTACATTTCTTTTAGGTACATTTTATTTATTTTTAAATATTTTTTTGGGTTGATTCACTGTTATGTGTGTAGTGACTACTGTATGGCAGCTTCAAATCTGGATTCTCATCTTCAAAGACTCCTTTCCTTCTTTTGAAGATAGCGACCAAAAGGTTGTGGGATCCTCTCTCCAATAAGACCAGATCGAAAACGGAACGCAAATATAGCAACGAACTGTTTGCTTAATATTAAAACATACACGCAAGGCGCCGCCAAACGCCCACTGGGAACAATTGCTGGGACACGGGTGACACCCGCTGGCGTTTGAGAGTTACTGCAATGTGGACTGAATGGTTTCGTTAACTGAAGATAAAATGTCTGTTTTGATATTTCACGAACTCTGCAGAAATATTCCGAATGTATGCCTTAATGTCTGTGTCAGTGTGCCAACTTTACAGGTCCAGCTCTGAGATTTTGAGAGCTGTTGGTCTTGATTTGAAGCCAAACAACATGAAATGTGATTGAACAATAAGCAATTGATCTGCCAAGACTAAACTTTAAACAATCATTCTATGTGCTTGATCTAGGAGTAAGAGTACAAAGTTGGCAGTATTTTATATGAATATATGATTTTTACACCATTTTTATGGCTAGATCGTAGACCAGGGTTCCAGTGGATGGGCATGGTCTTCTCCGGTTTCTTTCTGTGCCTTAGACACACCCCCTGGGTATTTAACCCTTAACTTCGTCGCCCAGTGGTCGGCAGGTTAAGTAACACGCAGTCTGAGTCATAATAAAGTAAATAGGGCCTTTAGATGAATTAAAATAAAGGATGCTTGCTTGGCATTCCTGGTTTAGGGAGATATTTAAGAATTAATCGTGCAAAGTGGTTTCAGTTCCCAGATGCTGAAGTTGGACATGTGCACAAAAAAACTGCAAATTAAGCTGCCAGGCGGGGGTGAGAAACAATAAGGGAAATGTGCTGATAGCGCCACATAAACGCTGCACCGCCCAGCAATTGTAGTAGAAAAGCGGCCTTGGAGTTTGGAGGGAAAACAACTGTTAGGTGAGCTTTTACTGGCAAAAGAAAAGTAGGAATGAGAGTGAGTAAATGGTGAGCAGGCGGGGTTGAAGCAGTGCTATTGCCGTGTACCTTCTCTTTGCTTTGTCCCAGTTTGTGTGCATTCAAGGTTACAAGAGAGCAGCAGTAACATCAAGTAGAAATCAGACCTCCAACACCAAGAAAAGAACTTTAAAAGCTTTCATTGGGTCCAAATCAAAAGTTTCATCGTGTCTGCTCGTCGGCTTTCACGTGAATTTGGCTCGAGCTAAGGTGAACGGCTGGAGGGTTTTTGGACTCAAGGAAGGGGAGCGTAAGGGAGCGGGTTCCGGGTTTATACAGATGATCGTCCACTTCACAGCCGAGTCGAACGTGCAGTGCATGCAGACCTGGCAGGTGTGTGCGTGCTGAGGAAGAGACTGCTCTACAAGTATGTGTGCAAAATGAGCCACAAGTCTGAGGAAGAGGGTCATGCTAGAAGATGTACACAGAAAGATTATTTGACTCCAAAAACAACATGCCAACCAACATAATGTGAGAAAACAACGCAACACTAGAGATAAGTGCCACTTTTTTCACTTCTTGGCTCTCCAGTGGCTGTATTGACTGGACCCTGATACATTTTATGCACGCCATTTTTACAGCAGTTCCGCCGGCAAGCACTTAGAGTGGAATCTTCCCAACAACAAATAGCCGGACACTTGACACTTAAAACTACACATCTGAAGACTTTTTTTTTTTTTTTTTCAATCATGTTGCCTTTAGAGATCACTGGGTATGCTGCGGGAATGTATCCAATTTCACTAGAATGTATTTACTACTAATAATGTATGTTTGTTCACCTATCTATCTATGCCAGCGACATATAGTGACAGGCAGAAAATTTTAATGCTCTGCCACTAGATGGCAGAAAGTACAATTAACTAATCTGTTGCCATTCATATAATAGAATAATAGCTTTGTGCCACAAAGTAATAGCTTTGTGCCACGATTTCAGACTGAGACAAGACAATATCATCATTATTGCACTATTTATACTTTTTGTCACATTTTTGGGTGGTTGTGTGCCGTGAGATTGTTTTAATGTAAAATATGTGCCTTTGCTCTCCATAAGCTTGGGAAATCCTGATATAAACAGCATGCAGCTGCATTTCGGTTGCTCACTTTGGCCACATCCACATAAACATCAGATATATCGAAATATTGACCATAATTCTTCAGTGGCCATCAATTAACTTATACAAATAAACTCAGGCCATCAAACAGACTCTTCATTCCCACACACCTTGAATAAAAAACTAGGTACTGTGACACCGCCACATATCACGGTAGTTGTTACGCAACACATGCTGCGCAGAGCACAAGTGGCATCTGTAAAGCTGATTGTTATTTTTTCTTTTTATGATGGTGTTTAAAGAGAAGGCGGTAGTGAATACAGCATGGAAATTGCTACGGAGATAAAGCTGCTATAAATGTGCCAACTGGTTGCTAGTCAATTGCAGGGCACATATTATCATATGATTTTAAAAATGACCATGTGAAAAACATTTTTACAAAATATATACTATTCAAATCGCAAATATAATGTATTTTTTTCATAACCACCTGCAATTTTGTTATTTATTGCATACATATGATTGCATATTACATAATGTTGACAATTTTATTCTTATTATTTTTATATAGTTTCTATTCTTATTTTCACTATCGTCCAACAACTTTGATTCCCATTTTCCTACATTCAACATTGTTGTTATTGGGACTTTTTACACCAATGCCTTTCTTCAGGCTTCTGATTGGCTAAAATACACCCAGTGGTTACAGCGCCCCCTGTTGCTCTGACATGCACTGAGCAGCATGTGAAAGTGTTTATTCGTTTTTTTCAAATAGCTGTGATGTGGATGGAAAATGTATTTTGAACCTGTAGTGGATACAAATTTGTAGACATAAAACAAAGTAACTTGTAAAGTAGCAGGGCCCACAATTGCACGCACAGTTGGAACTGCTGCAAAAACAGCGTGAAGAAAATAGATTTCAATCCAGTAAATAAAGCCACTGCAGGTTTTTTTCCACTAAAGGAGGCAGCAGGAATGGTGTTAATAAGAAGAGACCAAAAGGGTTGAAATAAGAGAGATCGAGTAGAGCCAGCAACATCGAAGGATAGCTTTGACATGCATGCAAAAGTTGATGGATGGAAATGCATTCAGATGAAAAGCAAAAAGAAAAGGAAAGAAAAAAAACACCGACATCCTTAAGTCACTTTAAAAACACGGCTTTCGACTTGAGAACAATTCATCAGAGAAAGTTGAACGTGACTCTTTTGGGGGCCACACAGAGGACACCGGGAGGAAGTGAGGACACAGACAAGGGAGGAGACCAGCAAGGGCCTCCTCACACACAAAAGCAGAGCCACGCCAAAAGAAAAAAAAAAAAAAAAAAAGGAAAAACAAACATAGATAAATCAAACACAAACAAAAATAGATTCATCCAGCACGCGGCTGCTGCACAAAACTTCTGCGTGTCAACCCGACTCACTTCCTCACAAAAGCCGCCACGCAGCGACGGAGACGTGCGTCTCGACACATACGGAGGTTCGGAATGACGTGAAAGCACACACAACACGGCATTATGTGTTGTTGAAACCACACATGGAGGACACATTGCTGTCAATGTATCCCGTCAGGATTATGTTTGGGTAAGACAGTGCTCTCTTCCCCCTCCAACACATGACAACCTGCCTGTGAGCCCACTGCCTTTCCAATTTTGCATTTCCACTAAAGGCGCCTCATGTGTCTTCCTGAGGAGCGCTTTTGTGTTGTTCACTAAGCATGCACGTGATCACTATGTTCTTTCCAGAGAGCACTGCTTCATATAATCCTTCTTTTTTTTTTTTTTTTTGGAGGATGCTTTTATGGACTCTTTGTAAATAAAAGTTTTTTTTTTTTTTTTTAAATAGACAAAGGCCCAAAAGCACTGTTGTAATGCAGACCGGAATGCAGAGGGCAGCAGCTGAGCTGGACAGAGAAAGAGAGAAGAGGACAGAAAGAAACACTTTTCCTGCTCTCAGAGAAAACAAATAGGACTTATCCCCTCTGCCCTGTTGTTTTGCCACATTCTGTAGGGCCCCCTCCCTGCTTGAGCGGAGGAGACGGCATCTTACTTACATCAAATAACCTTTCTATATACACCTCCTCATTGACCTTATCACGCAGCATGTCCTGAGAGTGGCGGACAAAGGTCACGTAGCCGTCGGCCACGTCCATGCCGGGTTTCTGCAAAACAAACGCACAGCTGGCTGACATACTGTCATGAAGCGTGAAAGCGAGTCCACAAAAAAGTTCATTCAAAGATTTTGTGCAGAGTGTAAATTGAGGGTGTCACTTACAGGTACGTCCACATACTTGGAGGCAGCTTTCACCTGAAAGAAAACCAAACAAATCAAAGTTGCCATTTTTAGTAGGTTGATATTTCATTTAAAAGAGGACATATTATGTAAAATTTTGTTTTTAATTGGACAGCACAGTGACCAAGTGGGTAAACAGTTCCGAGGTCAAGGGTTTGCAACTCGGCTCCAGCCGCAACTCGGTAGTCTGTTTTGTTTGCGAAGAAAAAAAACAAAAAAAACACATCTTCACTCGTGTAGCTGGAGAAACTTGGTGTGATTTATTTAACTGTTTTGCAGCATTAGCGTGAAACACTTTGTTGTGTAGTTTCACACTTAAAGGGTGGGCAGGCACTGGAGAGACCCAAATATTTGTATACAATCCATAAATCAGATAGTTTTACTACAATAAGCCCCCTTTAAGAGTTTCATAGTTTCTAAATGGTCATATAACACTAATTGACTTATTTTTACACCTGTATGACTTTAACAATATTCAAAAATCAGAAATCACCAGTACAGTTACACATACGATTTTATAATAGCAGATGGACACTGAAACAGATTTCTTCACTTTACATAATTTTTTTGGGGGTGCAATATGAACAAATCAGAAGTCAACCAGTGCCCAGGAACTGTTCCACTGTATATCATAGTGTAAGAAAACATTTAAACAATCTCGATGTAATATAATATTATAGTGTAAGTCAAATCTAAGCAATTACTCGTTATAGATACAAATTATTATTTTTAGTAAAACAAATAAAGCTGCATCTTACCGTGAAGGAGAGGAAAGAGGAGAACAGCGTGCCTTCATCGTATCTGGATATCTTTGCCAACACTCCTTCCAGAATGGCAACAAACTACGCAAAAGAGGATAAATACAAGATTCAATCAATGCGATTCATGTCATCGATTCGATGGAACATGTGACCTCACACCTTTGCAACCAGGAGCTGAATCATGTCCCGCACGCTTTCCTCAATCAGTTCATCTATTTGCGAGGCAAACTGTTTCTGTAAAGTGAGAAATAATCAAGTTATCAACGTTATCAGAGTTTGTATCGTCGAATATTGTAAATAAAGTGGGGTACACACATACCAATAATTGATCATTTGAGCAGTTTTCCGCTCTTCTGATCTGAAGTCAGCAAGTTCCCAATTGTCAAAAGTCACTAAAAGATAGCCCTGAGTGATTATCCTGTGGTGTGGGGTGTGTTAAAAGTGAATTTTCCTCCCTGAACTGCTGCGAAAACAGTCGGGGCCTACAATCGTAAATGTTAAACTTGTTCAATAATTACGATTTCGAATCGTCGTGTGGGGTCAACACCAAGGTCGACAACGGCGCGGACTCAATGATTGTGATGTGAAAGCCGATTAGGAAGCGAGCTGAAGCAGACGCTGTTGCCATACACAAACAAAGGAGCAACTGTATAACGTCATTAACGCAAGTCATTCACTACGGTAAGAATGACAAGAAGAGTTTGCAAGGGCGAAGGACTTAGCAAATAACAGTTAACTTTGCTCCTTCTGTTTTCTCTTTTTTTTGTATTTTCCTTGTGGCACCAAGCTGCTTCTCACAGGTCAGTCTTGGTACCATGAGAGACATCTGCTTTGGTATAAGAGACTCGCGATTGTTGGCGGAGATGTCGTTATGTGTGTGGGCTGGTGTGCTCTGTTGATCATCTCGAGTCTACCACACTTTATAAAGAGCAGTAAGAACACACTTTTTTTTCCTCCTTAACAGTTTCCCACATGTTAAAAATCGGTCTACGTGTACCCCGCTTAAGTAGAAAATATTCATTTACTTTGTTTTTTTCCTTGTTTACCTCCTGGCCCATCTCCATTGCGCACAGTTTGGCCGACTGGTCCTTAGCATCCACCATTACATTGAACATGGTGCATAATGTCGGAGAAATGCGGAAATCTGTTGACTTGCTGCTCTTGGCCAGTTTGGACTCGAACGCCATCCTGGTGCTGTTCGGAAGTCAAGCGGAACATTGAGGACACTCCGTAATGGGGCCATGAATGAATCAGTGTTGATTCGAATTCACGCGCGAGTGTGCCAAAAAAAAAAAAAAAAGAAAAACACAGAATCAGAATGTTGGAATTTGAATCAAAGAATAACATAGTACAACGAAAGAGCCGTATTTACTTCCTTTGTTTTACGGCCGCCACTATTTTGACTTATTGCGCATGCGTATATGTGCAATAGCTACTGCAGTCCTGCAGCTGATCATAGAGCAAGAATGCCCGTAGAAGTCTCTCTCGAGATCATAATCTCCGCGGAACGAGGCGTTCGATGGCCGTGGCCGAGGAGCTGAACGGATGTTCATGACTGCGACCGCGGCAGAATGAATGAGAGAAAGTTGTGCAAGATTCATTCAACATATCGTGGGATATAATTGCTAGCAGCTAAGTGGCAGCTAATGTTCTCAGGGATCCTAACAAGGGATCCTAGTTAAATTAAGCCATTTATACTAGAAATAAGCATTTTGGCAACATCTTTTCTCTCTCGAAAGGTTTTCCGGAGGGAGAAGCAGTTGCCAAAATGCATCAGCGTTCCATCTTTCTGGTGCTGTGACAAAATCTGCAACCCCCCAAAAAAGCATGACCAGGATGTAACCAGGGGGCTAGAGATAGTTTTCAAATATTCAAATTGGATTTTTCACTTGTTGGACAAAGACATGTCTATTCTGGAATGGTACAAAGAGTAACGATTTGATTGTGTTTGGCTCGCCATTCGTTACTGTCAATACGAATAGCAATTGGGGTTTTAGGGTGCGGGTCCCAGCCCTACTACACATTGTTTATATCATTATCCATGTTTTTTCCTCTCAATTCAATGTTGAGCACACCTGATTATAATTCATTATTGTATCATTCTATATATCACTGTTAATATAGTATAATACAACAACTATATACTGTATCCATCTATCCAGTGTATCTATCCATCTACTCTCGGTGTCCGAGCGACGCCACATACCGTTTGACGCAGTTCTCGATCATGTTGCTTGACATGAGCTTGATGCGACTCTCGAGGTGTTTGGCGAACTCCTCCTCGGGCCAGTGGAGGTCCCGGATGAAGGTCTGGAGGGCGTCCAGCTTCCAGAACAGGTCTTCGGATGTCCCGGAGCCGTTGCTGCCATTGACACAAAAGTGCACATGTCAAAGATCATGCCAGAGAGGAGTGGGAGGGGTGAAAGGTCAGGGAAAAAGGGAGGGAAGTGTGGAGGGATGCTGCACCTCGCCACCTGAGATGTCGACTATTTGGACATACACTGACTGATCCGTTCAAATTGGTGCATGACTGGAAAGTCAGTGTACGGGTGGGGAGGAGCGGGAACTTTACAGGAACAAATCAATCAATAATCATGCTCTTTGGTATGATTATTGATCGGGGTGTGAGGTGGTCACATGCGGGTTCAAATTACTGCAGCAACAGCATTGAGTCACGAGGGGAATGGCGGTGTGAGAGAGGAGATCTCAGATGGTGTTTTGTGGCCTGATTCCCCCAAATGGTCACATCCTCTGTCAACGTCCATGTCCCCAAGATGTTGGATGCCCCCGGAAGAACTACCAGACACACCATGCAGACCTTCTTGGGCCAGCCCCAGTGGAATCTGTTGGGCAAGTGCTGCCAGGATGGATGGTGATAAAACAGCCAGCTGCCGCCCTCCACCCTTGCCCCGCCCGCTCCATCCGGGCCGCCATCTCAGCACCCAATCAGACTCACGGTGAGGCGGTCAAGGTGGTAAAACCACTAAAGCAAATGTCTGTGAACTCCACGTGGAGATGTCTGGTCTTGTGAGTGATTTCAAATGGGAGACTTTTTTTGTTTTGTTTTCTGCATCATAAATCATGAGAGAGCCTCAGGTTAACATACAGCCTGTATATACTGCATGCAGAAATATACAGTATATACATGACTTCTTTGTGGGGGCGGTTAGGGACCTGCATCATCACATCTCAAGCTCAACGGCATGCATGTTGAGACAAATGACCTCATCTATTCTCAGAGCATCCTTGGTATGAACATGAACTGTTTTGACACGAGTCACACAGTAAACATTAAAATCATATGACATGCTTAAAGCAGCAATATGTAGTGAACGGACCTAAAATCAACACTTTCAAAATTTTTAGGAAGGGGAATCGCATTTATTCTGTTGCTATGGTGAATCCAGATTACATAGTGTTGGACCAGCCAGGACATTGCTCAGGTTGTGGTAGCACTAGTCATGGGAGCTAACATTACTGATCAGGCATGTACATCGCCATGTACAAGTGTTTTGGATCTATATGTATTATGTAGTCACTGATGGTCTAGTGGTACACTCGCCTGACTTTGGTGCAGGCAGCGTGGGTTCAGTTCCCACTCAGTGACGGTGTGAATGTGAGTGTGAATGGTTGTCCGTGTCTATATGTGTCCTGCGACTGACTGGCGACCAGTTCAGGGTGTAGTCCGCCTTTCGCCCAAAGTCAGCTGGGATATGCTCCAGCGCCCTGTGACCCTAACCAGGATAAGCGGTGTTGAAAATGGATGGATGGATGGATGTATTATGTAGCCGGCACGGTGGTTGACTGGTTAGCATAACTGCCTCACAGTTCTGGGGACCGGGTTTCAAATCCCGGCCCCGCCTGTGTGGAGTTTGCATGTTCTCCCCGTGCCTGGGTGGGTTTTCTCCGGGTACTCCGGTTTCCTCCCACATCCCAAAAACATGCATGGTAGGTTAATTGACGACTCTAAATTGCCCGTAGGTGTGAATGTGAGGGCGAATGGTTGTTTGTTTCTATGTGCCCTGCGATTGGCTGGCGACCGGTTCAGGGTGTGCCCCGCCTCCCGCCTGAAGATAGTTGGGATAGGCTTCAGCAACCCGCGACCCTAGTGAGGATAAGCGGTAAAGAAAATGGATGGATGGATGTATTATGTATGTTTTTGATTACGTTGATGTGCTTAATAAATATTCATATTCATATTAACAGTATATTCAAATCATTTTACGCCCAGGAGCAAATTGAAATTGAATTCCAGTTGGTCCTTTCTGCTGTTTAAAAACAAAATCAGAATTTTTTCAATACATTAATCAATGCGAGCATCTTCATACCAAGGGGTTCTCTGTTTTGCTCAGTAAAGCCAGAGTGAACTAATTGAATACACACTCAGAGTCATATATAGCAGCCATCCAGGACGGAGTTGAAAAGCTAGGCATTTGTGGAAGGTTAACTGACAGTCCCGCTACTGGAACTGGCAGATTGGGTACTTTGGGAATTTGGAGGTTGACATTTGGTAGATTCACATTGGGTAGATTACTTGTTAAACTCCTGCAGAAGAGACAGACAAAAAGAAACAACAAGAACAAAAAGAACGTAACAGTGGTGTGGGAGCAGTAGAAAGCCATGTGACACTCATTAATCAACGTAAAGATTTGAAAACAACACATGAAAACAAATGCGTGCTGTATGAAAAGACTTACAGCTGGACTCACATATAAAAAGAAGCAAATGACCTACTATTAAAAACAACAGTCACTTTTTCCTAAACTTTAAGACTTATATAGTATAATCAAAACACAGAATTGAAACTGTGAAAGCCACAACAAATGGTAAACAAGAGCGACGGACTGGAGGCCTTTAGTTTCTGGCAACATGTCAAAAGCACAAATTATGAAGGTCAGTCTACACAAAACAAAACAAACAAAGAAATATCAGGCATCAGCCTGGCTCCAATGTGCTGCGGAGAAATGGCTAAGACATACATTAGTCAGAGGTGACAAACTTTTCACAGTACCGTAAATAAGTTTTTCCTCTTTAAGATAAAAAAAAAAAAAAGCAAGATTATTCAACCCACGCATGGCTTGTTCGTGAACTTCGAAGGAATCCTGGGTAAACTTTACAGATGCTCTCCCAGATTGCAATCTGTCCCCGATTAAAAAAAAAAAATCATGCTACAGATGAGCTACAAAGACAGAGGCTTCTTACTTTACAGGTTCCCACGACTCCCGCTCAAAGCCCTTGTGAATTGACTGTGCGATGGAGGACTCCATCAGATCCACATATCTAACCACCAGGGGAGCGTACAGATCCTGAAGGTGCTTGTGGAATTTTCCATTGCACAGATGATCTACATAAAGAAGGGAGGAAGATATTCAGTAGGAAAATTGAGTATACATTTCCAAAAGATGCCTATGGCTATTCTCATTCATGAAGGTCATTGTATTCTCAGGGCATTAAATGGATCACAGCTGGACTGTTCAGGTTGTCTTAGCCGTCTTCTTGAGTTCATGCTCAAAGTCTAGAGAGAACAGCTCTAGTCTGAGGGGATGGTGAGGAAACCCACGTATTTATCCGCTAAGGTACTGGAGAGGCACCCCCCAACTGAGATTGGTTTTACAAAAGACAGTCGTTAAGTAGTCAACGTGCTGTAAAAATGGCAACAGGTGGATACACAGGTTTATTGTACCTGCTGCCATTTAATAATTTAATTGTTTTGAAAATCCTGATAATCTCTGATGGCACACTAGGGTGCCACAGCATCCTGGTCGGGAGTCAAAGGTCGACGACACCACGCATCGCCCACATACAATGCTGTCCTTTCATCCCTTCCAAATATGTTATGCCTCTGCCTTCAGAGGTTAAATAGTTGGGTCCTACACAGGCCCCTCAGACAGAGTTATCCTATCTAGTCTTCGAGCACGAACTGATGAGGGCTGCTCAGATGAGAATCCAAAAGACCTTCCTTCATTTTTAGTCCAAAAGACCAAAAAAATGCAAATTATACAATCCAAAAGTCTTACAGTCTGTCCGGAGGAAATCGTTGAGAAGCTGGAAGAGCGGGAAACTGTCCCAGCTCTCGGGCGACTGGATCTCCAGAGCGGCGTCCATGTCGATGGCGTAGAGGGCAAGGAAGTTTTCGGCATGCTCCACCATGAGGTCAGTCCACCATGCGAAAGCCTGCAGAGAGAGAGCCACAGCAAAAGGGAAGCAGGTGAAACGGGACACGAGGAGGGAGGGCAAAGGAGCGAGGGAATCAGGCACACTGCTCGTGAAGAAGCAAACCTCCCGGATCCTGTTCGACACGTTAAGAGAATATTCTTTGAATTTCTTATTGTCAAATGAACACATCTTGGATGTCGATTGGTGCCTGTTTATTGACACATTTGCATGTTGAAATGAGCCCTAAAAATACCACAGGATGAATATAGAGGCTGCTGTGTAGGGCAGAGTCTGCTAATGTGAGTGGCTGACAGTTTTGCATTGATTGGGATCGAGCCCTACCGCAAAGAGGCCTCATGATGGCAGCAAAGCAGTCACTTTTTGCTATACTACTTTTTTTCCCCCGACGTGGCTATGGCCTGACTCCCCTCATATCAACATACAGTAGTTCATTGGCACCAAGACGCCACAAGATGGCACCAACGCAATACATTTACATTAGACAGGGCTTTACGCAATAACAGGTGAGTTTTTCAACAAATAATAGAGAATATGTTCCAAAAAACAATATAAAACAAACAAAAAAATCGATGCATAGGTGAATTTGTGAATAGAAAAGATGCTGGGAAACACTATACTATTGTGAATGTAGTTTACAGTGGTGTAGAAATGCCCTGCAGTACCGCATCATACTAAGAGGTGTTATTTAGTTCATCGTGATGGGGCAAAACAATAGGAACACCTCTCAGTAGGAAATAGTGCTAGTGAGATGCTCCATGCTCGTAAAACAACATGCTTATTAATTGTGTGTGTTTTGGTTGGATTTTGATAAGCGGGATGCATGTTGGTGCGTTCCTCCACTGGTGACAGTGTCTTGCAGCTTTGGAGGTTATTCCCATGCAGATGTGCCACTTCCCTGCATGCTTTGCTGCCAAGCTAGGAAGGGATAAGCTGTGCTGCCATTCACATCAGCCACAAACAAAACCCCGCAGCCCCACTCCGTGTGAATGCCGCTAATTACATGCACGTCGACATCCTCGGCTCCTTCACTTCAGCGTACGCCGTCTCCGATTAGCGAGGTCGGACCTTCCATTCGGGCTTCTCATATGCCTCGAAATCTGTCCAAAAGATGCTGTAATGCTCTGTCGCGTTCCAAAGTGGCTCACCCGCTGCATTTGGCAGTCCTACTTACCTGTCCACTTACCCACCGCCGAGGACCAAAGCAAACGCGAGCAGGAGAAACAGGTGGCAAACAGAGCTCTTCTCCACCACATTCAAGGAGAAATAAGTAGAGAGGGACTGAAGTTTCCAAAAGTGGGAAACACTAAAAGGTGGTAGGGCAGTTGACCCCCACCCAACCTTTATTTTATGGTTCAGGAGTGAGTATTGGCCCGCAAGGTCTATAACAGTACCAGTCGTTCTACAGTGAGCTTAGTCAATGCAATCAGTCCAGAGGGGACATGCACATGACTCATTCAGTGTTATTACATACCTCTTTTCCCTGCATGGTCAGGCATCAATCACAGTGAGGACAGAGCAAGATAGAAAAAGATTGGACTTTTGAGGCTTTGTGTGTGTGGTGAACTTGACAGCAGAGGGGGTGATGGAGAAAGACGAGCTTAGAGGGGATTAATGCTTGGACAAGAGTGAACATTAATTGTCGGATGGAGTAGGAACACATTTACGGTGGATCAAAGTCGGAGGTTTACATGGAGCATACTCGTTCATACTGGTTCAGCATGCTGTTGGGAGGGCAAAGAAACCTCTTCATGGCCCGAACAATGAACATGCGTTATGATCACAGTCATGTTTGTGCAAGCTCCTCTTATTCGCCTAAATTATCGAGCCCACCCGTCGCTACAGCCTCAGCTACAGAGAAGGTGCTTCTTGCCATATTGGCACGCATGCCATACAAAAGGGGCGGTGGGAGAGGGTTGGTGGGTTGGGTTTGTGCGTGACAGGGACAGAAGAAGAGGGGGGGTAAAAAAATCAAAATACTGTACCGATTGATCTGCAGAACTTGTGACTGCCGCCTGTCAAGCATATTCAGAGAGATACAATAAATCTGCTAGATTTGCATATTGTTATGGATCACACTGGATCATCAAGCTTTTTCTTATTGCAGCTGTCGGCAGTGAAGCAACCTTCTTTTTGTGAATACTAAGAGCTAGTCATAAAATAAACAAAGGTCAAAAACCTTTTTATGACCCCTGTAAAATAAAAGAAATGCAAAGAAGAGGGGTGCCAGTTCACATTGTGTTTATGAAACATGCTAAAAAACAATTTCATATGCTGTCGGTCAATGTACTGTATGCTAAGCATTTATTGCGTACACAGTAATATTTTCCTTTTGCACTTGTTGTATGGTTACTTGCTGCATCATAATTGGACAATATTTATTACTTTTATTATGTGCCATGGACCAACACCTTAAATCCGTCTCTTTTTCTTTCTGCTTGGATTATAGTCAAAATGTCCTCTGGGTTCCCCCAGATGCTGCTCTTGTATTTTTTTATTTTCTCGCTTTCTTTCTTTCCTTCTATCTATCTATCTATCTAGCTAAACATTTTAAGACAAAATTAGTCTTGAGCTATCGGTCACAAAGTAAAACGTTTTAATGTGATATTCAGTATTTTTTTATTTTGGAAAAAAGCGCAATATCATGTTTTAATTGAAAAACATTTTGATCTTGCTACATTGAAATGTATCAAGTAAATAAAAATGTAAAAAAAAGTTACAAATAAAAATTGTAATGTCTTTTGACATTCAACTTTTGTTAGTTTTACTTTTTAATTTAAGAAAAAAAAGTCTCCTATCTTTCAACATTTAAAATTTTTCTCATAACCTCTTGATGCGGGTCAGGTTATCTCCGAGTTTCAGAATATGCGGGAGGCCAATAAAAACGTGCAGCGGTACGCAACTGGCCCACGGGACAGACTTTGGACACCCCTGGCTTAGCTTCTGCTGGAGTCAGTCTGCACTCTTTTAGTTTATTTTTATTGTATTTATTTTTTTGTTTTTAGCAATACATACTGTAGATGGAAGCAGGTTTATTTATCGCTGACTGCTGCTACACCTCAGACCCCCACTCAGGGAGATAAGCGGTGGGAGATTACAGCATGTGTGCTTGGAGGAAAAATGGCTGATCACCCACCTCAGCGTGGTGCTCTTGGTTCTGTTGAAGGACCTCAATGACTAACTCCGCCAGGCGAATGGTTTCCTCCAGCTTTTTGGCAGGTGTGACTAAGCGGCCTACATTCTCTGAGACAAAAAGACGAAGGCAAGGGGGGTGGGGGGGGTGGGGGGTGGGGGGGGGGTGGTTAGCCAAGCACAGCACAGAACAGGATGCCAAGGCAAAAGGGAGGGAGTATGGAGGTTCTGTGACAATAGTGATTATTATTATTTTTTTTAAGACAAAACTTAAACTAAGCGCTTGCACTGTGATATTTATTCCAAATAACTTCCAATGTATGTAGGGCTGGAGGACAGAGAGCAACGTGTGACATTGACAAGGTGTCAGGCACATGTGAAGTTGACACAGAGATGAAAGTGCAATGTCACATCAAGAAAATGTACACAGAACAGTTGCATTGAATAAGCATCTGCATTTGGAGCTGCTTCATCATTTAACTAGTCAAGACAATGGGGGGGATGGACATAACTTGACCTTGCTGATATAAGGAATCATGTAAATTGGTATATCAGAAGATCAATATTTTTTTACACCAGTAATTCCATGGAAGCATTTTCTCATTTTTTTCACTTGGTCTATATTTTGCCAACAGTTCCAAATTATGTCTGTCCTTATTCATTGCTGAACAGGCAGATGTCATGACACTCAAACAGCGGAATGATGCACATCATTTTGAATGGTAACATCCCACATGGAACTTAAATGACACAAACATACCACTTCAGTATTAGTTAATGGTGGAAAAATGTCTAATTGAGGGCCAAGATACAGTTTTATTATCATTTATATCAATCAATCAGGTACGTCTTAATGCATTTCTAGATTGGAATTTGAAATCTAAAACCAATCCCAAACATGTTAGCCACTTCAAATTGTCTTATTGTTTGTTGCTGTGGTTACACTGAAAATAATGCTGCCTAGGTCGACAAAAACAATTTACTGATTTGGAAAATACTTCACGGCTTCAAGACTGATGATGAAGCTACTGTCGTTTTGTTGTATGTACTGCACTAGTAGTAGTAAAGTGAGATATAAAGTCATTTAAATGTGAATTGCTTATGCTAGCAGCAGTTTGAGTGTTCATTCCATAAAAAAGATGCTTTTAACATCATGCATATAGTATATTAACAGTTTGTATAATATACTTTATGGATGATGTGCTACATATAAATTAATCATTCTGGCCATGCATGCATATATTTTGTGTATATTATACGGTATACTGTATAAAGTATGTATTTGAGGGCATGAGAACATGTATGTAGGTGCAAGTTAACAGATGTATGGCATGTATTGTAGATAGTGTATGTGTGTGTTTACACTTAGCTTGGGCATGTATTTAGGTGTGTATATCATATAGACCATTATGTGTGTTTTATTTGTAAATATATGTGCATGTTTCTAGATACAGGTATGTACTGTACATGTATATGCATGTACTGTATGTGTTGACACGTGTAAATGTGTGCGTTTGTGTGTGTGTCTCTAAACCAGAAGCTAAACATGAGTTCACCTGGATCCTTCTGATCCTTTTGACCTTTCTCAACTTGAGCGCGAAAAGAGGAAGAGAAAAGATGAAGAGATGTTTAGAGCGCTTTTGAAGCTTTGTTACACACTAACAGGGGGGGGGGGGGGGTGGGGGGGGGGCATTTAAAGATGATCTTCATCACCGTCTGATGATGTGAAAGGTTCGGCTCCAGCAAGTGAAGGTCAAGGCGACATGTCACAAACACATAACCGAAACAGAGACGCTGTAACATAACGTAACCTGTGAATGAAGATGCTTGTTAACAAACAGACATCTGGCAGGATCAGACAGGACACATTGAGCGACTGGTGAAAGGTCAAGTTAGAACAAACAAACGTTTAAAGCGCTTCGATTGAAAACCATTAAGACTACCCCAGTTGTCCCAAGCCTACCTGTTGGGCACAGCACATCACTGACACATGACCAGACCACATGACTGGAGGAGATATCAATGTAAGCAATGTAAAAATGCATTCAAGTCAAAGGAATGTGCATTGAAACCAAAAGAAAGAAGCTAACACACCAGGCTGCTCATTCATATCCACCCCAAGCAGATGGTTCTAATTAAAGAATAAAATGGACCCCGGCTGATTCTGTGGTGCTACTTGGATAATAATAATAAAAAACAAACAAACACAAAGATAACAAGCATGGCAGAGAGAGGGGAGGCAGAGCAGGGGGTGAGGTGAGAGGAGGGCTTTGGATGAAAGTACTCACGGATGGTTAAATCCATCACTTGAGACGCCAAGCAGAAGACAGGGTGCTCAAACATTTCCCTCTTTTTCCCTACAAAAAAAGGATCGGGGCATGCAAGAGGCTGGGGTCAGAGGAGGGAATGCCGGAGGTGGTAAGCTGATGGGAGGACGGCCGCCCGGGTGAGACTGGAAGTCAAATGTTCTCGGGATAATTGTAAAAAAGAGGTGCCTCACGAGGACAGCGGGAGGTCAGTTGACACAGCGGAGCAAGATAGTAAGGCTGTCTCCTTAATATCTTTTCAGCACGCTGAGCAGTTCTTTCCAAGGCATAAAACAGCATCAGTGTGCAGTGGCGTAGCGAGGGCTGCCAGCGGGCAGGGCAAGCCAAGTACTGTGGGCTCCGATTCTACAGGCTGTTTGTTAAAAGTACTCACACTTTGTACTCAAGATGTACAGACACTTTCCCATCCATCCATCCATCCATTTTCTACCGCTTACCCGAGGTCGGGTCGCGGGGGCAGTAGCTTTAGCAGGGAGGTCCAGCCTTCTCTCTCCCCAGCCACTTCATCCAGCTCTTCCGGGGGATCCCGAGGCGTTCCCAGGCCAGCCGAAAGACGTAGTCTCTCCAGCGTATCCTGGGTAGTCCCTGGGGTCTCCTCCCGGTGCGGTGCCCGGAACACCTCACCAGGGAGGCGTCCGGGAGGCATCCGAATCAGATGCCCCAGCAACCTCATCTGGCTCCTCTCGATGTGGAGGAGCAGCGGCTCTACTCTGAGATCCTCCTGGATGACCGAGCTTCTCACCCTATCTCTAAGGGAGAGCCGAAACACCCTGCGGAGGAAACTCATTTCGGCCGCTTGTATCCGGGATTTTGTTCTTTCGGTCACGACCCACAGCTTGTGACCATAGGTGAGGGTAGGAACGTAGCTCGACCGATCGATACAAAGTCTGCATCATTGCAGACGCTGCACCAATCCGCCTGTCGATCTCCCGTTCCATTTTTCCCTCACACGTGAACAAGACCACAAGATACCTGAACTCCTCCACTTGGGGCAGGATCTCATCCCCGACATGGAGAGGGCACGGCACCCTTTTCCGACTGAGGATCATGGTCTCAGATTTGGAGGTGGTGATTCTCATTCCAGCCGCTTCACACTCGGAGGTGAACTGCTCCAGTGAGAGTTGGAAATTACGGCCTGATGAAGCCAACAGAACCACATCATCTGCAAAAAGGAGAGCTGTAAAACTGAGGCCACCAAACCGGACCCCCTCTGTGCCTTGAAATTCTGTCTGCAAAAGTTATGAACAGAATCGGTGACAAAGGGCAGCCTTGGCGGAGTCCAACCCTCACCGGAAACGAGTCTGACTTACTCCCGGATATGTGGACCAAACTCTGACTCCGGTCGTACAGGGACCGAACAGCCCGTATCAGGGGGTTCGGTACCCTATACTCCCGAAGCACCCCCCACAGGACCCCTGAGGGACACGGTCGAACGCCTTCTCCGAGTCCACAAAACACATGTAGACTGGTTGGGCGAACTCCCATGCACCCTCGAGGATCCTGCCGAGGGTGTAGAGCTGGTCCACTGTTCCACGGCCAGGACGAAAGCCACACTGCTCCTCCTGAATCTGAGATTCGACTTCTCGACGGACCCTCCTCTCCAGCACCCCTGAAAAAAGACCTTGCCAGGGAGGCTGAGGAGTGTGACCCCCCTGTAGTTGGAACACACCCTCCGATCCCCCTTCTTAAAAAGGGGGACGTCCACCCCAAACTGCCAATCCAGAGGTACTGTCCCCGATGTCCACGCGATGTTGCAGAGGCGTGTCAAACAGGACAGCCCCACAACATCCAGAGTCTTTAGGAACTCTGGGGGAATCTCATCCACTCCCGTCGCCTTGCCACCGAGGACCTTTTTAACCACCTCTGTGACCTCAACCCCAGAGATAGGAGAGCCCGCCTCAGAGAACCCAGACTCTGCTTCCTCATGGGAAGGCGTGTCGGTGGAATAGAGGAGGTCTTCGAAGTATTCTCCCCACCGGCTCATAACGTCCCAAGTCGAGGTCAGCAGCGCGCCATCCCCACTATACACAGTGTTGATGGTGCACTCCTTCCCCCTCCTGAGACGCCGGATGGTGGACCAGAATTTCCTCGAAGCCGTCCGGAAGTCTTTCTCCATGGCTTCACCGAACTCCTCCCATACCTGAGTTTTTGCTTCAGCGACCACCAAAGCTGCATTCCGCTTGGCCAGCCGGTACCCATCAGCTGCCTCAGAAGTCCCACAGTCCAAAAAGGCCTGATAGGACTCCTTCTTCAGCTTGACGGCATCCCCGCGCCGCGCGGGGATTGCCGCCACGAGAGGCACCGAACACCTTACGGCCACAGCTCCGGTCGGCCGTCTCAGCAATGGAGGCGCGGAACATGGTCCACTCGGACTCGATGTCCCCCGCCTCCCCCGGAACATGAGCAAAGTTCTGTCGGAGGTGGGAGTTGAAACTCCTTCTGACACGGGATTCTGCCAGAGATTCCCAGCAGACCCTCACAATACGTTTGGGCCCGCCACATCGGACCGGCATCTTCCCCCACCATCGGAGCCAACTCACCACCAGGTGGTGATCAGTTGACAGCTCCGCCTCTCTCTTCACCCGAGTGTCCAAGACATGCGGCCGCAAGTCCGACGACACGACCAACAAGTCGACCATTGAACTGAGACCTAGGGTGTCCTGGTGTATGGACACCCTTATGTTTGAACATAGTGTTCGTTATGGACAATCCGTGATGAGCACGGAAGTTCAATAACAGAACTCCGCTCGGGTTCTGATCGTGGGTGGTGGCTGTTCCTCCCAATCACGCCCTTCCAGGTCTCACGGTCATTGCCTACTTAAAAACACTGTATTTCGATGGCTCGGCATAGAACATTTTTTGGGAAATTATTAAAAATACAACTCACCATTATGCTGAATGTAGTTGTTATTTAGTGGGAGCGAGGATTGTGCATGAATCGGTGGTGAGTCGAACTGGGATATGAGTGGGCATGAAAAAGCGATAAACGAATCAGAAATTCGGAACAAATCTTAGAATTTCATATTACAGTGGATCCTCGATTTAACGACCCGAAAACAATGGACTTAACGAACAGAATGGTTGTGTCCAGTTGGAAATCAAAACGGCCCGTTGCAACGTACAAAGTCGATTAGTTTCAGAATTGGCCACTGTTGTTTGTCGTCTCTCAAACATGCTACACTGATTTTGGTATAGTATACAGTTATTTTTTGTTTTGTTTTTTGTTTTTGTCAAACCCTTCACTTATGGCATCCAATCGTAACGTAGGTGAGAAAAGGAAGTGCACTATTGTCGCAGCTCATGAAAGCGACGCTGACTCGACGCTTGCACGTTACAGCTTGTAACGTCGATGTGAGTACTATATTTGACTCGTCGACCAGTTGACTAATCGGTTCAACTCTTACTAGCTAATGTTGGCTCTACTTTTATGCTATCAAAACGTGTTCTCATAGCTTTACTTATACTGTGAACTTATTAAAAACAAATTCAATTCAAGTAAAGTACAGACAGTAACTGAAAACTCTACTTAAGTACAGTCACATAGTTACTTTAGTGTTCTTCTTGTGTTAACATTACCTGAGTCTCTTCCATTAGTCCACTACTGAAAAGCTGGAACCAATCCCAGCTAGCTGACTTTGGATGAGAGTCGTGGTACACTGGACTGGTCGCCAGCCAATCGAAGGGCACATATAGAAAAACATTCACATTCACACTCAAGGGGAATTTAGAATCTTCAGTAAAACAAGCAAGCATATTTTTGGCATCTGGGAGGAAGCCGGAGTGCTCAAAGAAAATCAATGCAAGCTATGGGAAATGAGATTCGGTGAGGTGGATGTGCTAACCACTTGATCCCCCAGCCGCCCATTGGACGAAAGATTCCAATGGCAATTTAGATCATGTTTTCAATCAGTATGTATTCTTCCACTCGTGCTTTTTCGGTATGAATCAACTAAACTGTCACGGCCAGGCTTTTCAGCCACTCTTCATGCAGTCATTAGGCAGTCTACGTCAATCACTATACCCACTGATTGGTTGTGATGTGATTGGTTGTGATGCCACTTTGCTGGTTATTTCTTGAGCTCGAAGCACCCAACTCGCCCCACTGCCACACTCTACGTCACTGTCAGTGTGGTCTTATGCCAAGCAAAGTGCCCGCCACTGAATCGAGATGACGTCTCAAAGCCCATGCAAGGTGGCGGATGCTGGCTTGTAGCTGATCAATCCCAGCATCCCTTTGCTTCGAAAGCCACTTCACCACACGTCACCCGATCGAGTGTAAAGCAACTGCGTGGGAGAGGAGACGTAAGCAGAGTTGACAGGGAGGATAGCGAGAGACAGAGGTGGGGGGTAGTTAAGGGAAGCTAGACAAGAGTTCGGGACTGTAGAGGCTACGGCAGTGTGATCCCTTTGGGAGCTGTGACTCAGAGAGGACCGCCAAGTCCACATTGTCGAGGAGTCACGACAAGGACAGATCAGAATATGGACAGATTTGGGGGGGAGTTGAATGCATTTTTACTCACACACACCTCTACAAAAAGGGCAACTTGAGCTACAGAACAGCACAAAGCTAAAGCAGGCCTGAAACAAAGGAGAGAGTTATTGCACTGAGAGACAGAGAGTGAGAGACACATCATCTGGGATAAAAGGATACACAAAGGAAAGAGGACGTCAAGACAAGTGGAGTCTCTTGCTGTCTTTTCTTGTTCACATTAACCAGAGGCAAGCAGGCTTTGTGTTCATTGCAGTTTGTTTAGTATAGAAGGACTGCATATAAACAAAAACCTTTACATTTTGGTGCAGAAATGGATACAAGTACATATTCTGCAGCCCCAAATCAGGTTCCACGCATGCAATTTTAATTGATTAAACGGACACAAAAGACATTAATCACACAATAATTTTTTAGATAAATTTTCAGAACATTTTTAAGAAAATATTGAGTTGATCCAACAATTATACTTTAATGTGGGGTTAAGCTTTCATGTTTATCAACGAAAAACACAACTGTTGAGTTAATTTGTCTATTGTTAAAAATACTGACAAAAAAATACATCAATGTTGATTAGAACTTCAAATTTATGTTTACTTAAAATATACAATTTAATTCAGATTAATTTGCAAATTTACAATTATGTGGGCTCAATTACACATAAAACCAATCAGAGGTGTTGGATCAACTGAGTGCAAGTGTGGAACCTCATATAACACACATATATAAAAAAAATAGTCAATGTTTATGGGTTCAAATTTTTCAGTGAACAATGCATCAAACTTAGTGATAAAAGGGTTAACCATATCGGAATTGGATAACTATGAAATTGAAAATGATGGTGCTGATCCAGACGAGGACTGTCCAGCCATTTGAATTCAACGTGTCAACAAAAACAACTAATTCAGTTAATGTGCCATTCTGGATACATTTATTGTCATATTCCCTTCAGTTCCTTTGATTACCTTCAATTTTAGCATAGTCTTTAATCCGTTGGTAGTTGAGGTTAGCAGCCTGCTCCAAACATCTGCGGATAACTCCTTTAACTTCTTCTGGAGGGACAGGTGTCACAATGTCCTTCATCAGGACCTGAGGGTCACAGTTCAAGAAAAGCATGTGACCTGCTGCTGTCTATTCAGCAGGTATAAGGTCCATATACACACACTCAGCGGACATTTTATGGCGTGCACTTACATAATCTAATGCAGGGCTTGGCAAAGTATGGCCCAAGGGCCACATACGGCCTTCTCTGTTCTTTAATGCGGCCCACTGAACATTATTTACAGGAGTCTCACAGTATTAGTTGCATCAATTTATAATTTTTCCTAAAATTGGTTAATTAAAAAGTATGCATTTATTATTATTTTTAATTATTGTATCTCTTTAAATATTTGGTTAGTAGGCCATCGGAAATATGAAGAGAATTATACATTTGCATTTGCATAAATATTTTGATGAATAGTTTGTTAATTCATATGACTTACATTAATGATAAATAATGAGGATGAATTATTTCATTATTAAAATATAAAATTTTACATCAACACAACAGAACTATACAATACAATAGCCTACTAGGACTAGGTGCTCATCAAAAAGCAAGACAGTTTTAATTCCTACAAAGAATAAAACTAAGTGTTATCGTAAGCCACTTTAACATTATGCATAGTTTAAACAATAATACTGTGCTTAGCTACAGGAAAATTAAACAAGTCTTCCGCAATTAAAATGTATTACACATAAAATGTAAATAAATTGTACCCCGACAAAAACAGTTGACGCTTAAAGATTATATGCAAATGTATTCATCTTAAAAGTTAAATACAACTGAATGCACTTCAGCAGTGATTCTTTCACAGACAACGTACCACTGAAGGGATCCCGCGTACCAATAGCGGTACACGTACTTACTGAGAATCACTGACTAACGGGATTAATACAGCATGATTTTGCTGGCCGTCTGATTCAGATTGTGCAAGTGTATCTAATGTTGTAGCCGGTACGTAGAACACATAATTATGTATTTCAAATATGGACAAACCCTCTCCAGCAAAGATAAAGTGGCCTTCAGTGCACCTTCTGGACGGCCAAAGGGGAAACAATATCTACATGGAGGGAATGAGAAAAGATGGATTCACGATATTGATTTTGAAGTGGAGTCAAGTCAAATGTGTGCATATTAGTGTGCGCGTCACCTGAAATTTACAATCTGGTTTTCCAATATCACACGCAACCGCTCTTTGATGTCTTCAAATCGCTCCTTCTCGTCCACTTTAACGGTGCTCAGCCCGTCTGGCCTGTGAGGATAAAAAAAACACACATGAAGAAGGGCAAAAGAGCAACACATGCACATACGCACGCAAGCACACAAACGAAGCTGTATAAATCACATCAGAGCTCTCAGCTCTTCACCCGCCGAACTGAGAGTTCACTTCAGGTTAGAGTGACATGAAGTTAATGACAGTACTCCTACTTGAGAATGATTTTTGGTTACTCCATCCCCCTCTTATGACAATGTCTCACCTGTTGTGCTCTTGAGAGACTTTGGAATCCTTTCTCTTTCTAAACTTGAATATGAGGTGCGCTCGTTTAGAGCCAGTGTCAGGATTTGGCATTTGGGCGCTCTTTGGGCTCATTAGGGCCTCGTAGCCCATCGGCCCCCAGTAACTGCGGCCCTCTCTGACTTTAATGGACACATGGTAGGATGAATAATATGGACAGTAAGAAACTACGGCAACAGAGGACAGAAAGAAAAGAACACAAAGAAAAACAAGGAAACACGTGGAGATATGCAAATGGTTAACAACACAAAGTTAAAGCAAATACAGCGACGGTATTTATGGAACTGTAATGTGTTTTTTGTAGGCTATCATTAGGACTGTGGGGGAAAAGAGAGGCTTTATTTACTAACTACCAACATGTCGGAGTAAGAAAAAGGTGGTGAATTATGTGGGCACATATTGGAGTACTTCTGTAAATAGTACTCTTGTTGTGACCACTATATATTTTTTCAATTACTATTATCCATATACAGTATTTTCATAACAGTATACCGTTATAATCACTCCACTTCCCCGTATTCTATTGAAAATATAATTGAATCATTCTTCACTGATCACATGGTTGGACTGTTTCATAGTGATGGGTGCTTAAGAAATTATATGGTTCATTGCCCAGATGGGTGGGTGGGAAGGGAATTGAGGATTAGGCTGACTGCTTTATATACCGTACAAACAATGAATATCACTATAGTCACATACAATGTGTGTGTATATATATATATATATATATATATACACTGAGGAAAGTGTAATTATTTTTTATCGGAAATGTTAATTATTTAGGTTAAAGGGTGGGCGACGGGGGTGGAGAGGATTAGGGAGGTGGGCTTTAAGAGAAAGAAGCTTAGTTTAGGATTTGGGCTACAAAATCACACCACAAATGTCTCAAAATAACCCACAAAAAATACAATCCAGTCCTGTCAATAGAGCCAATGCATAAATCAAAATAGAAGGACAACATTAAAATCAAACAACAAAAACAGAACAACAACAAAAAAAATAATAGATGGGTAAAGACATAACATAACTGATGATTTTGATTCCCCCCTATTCTAGTAGCACAATATGTTCACAACTAATTTCATTTAGCAAGCTATGTGCCTGTAAAGCAGTGGAACAGTGAAAAACAGGTTTGTGCACACCTGTTCCCGTGCACGTGGGAGGCACAAAACGCAAAGCTGTAGTGAAGAAGAGTGGGGTCGATAATGGCGCCACCCTTCGCCCTCTCCAGCAGATCGCGCAAGTAACACAGATGCCTGTGGCAACCTCGGACGCCGTTCCTGGCACAGTATTCGTCCAAGACGAACACCTGGCCCGGGCTGAACCATCCCTGTGTGAAACAAACGGCAGTCAGTAACCCGCAACACGATCCCCCGGAAGACAACGCGGCGAGGAGCTCACCAAACAGCAGAAGGTGTCGTTGAGCCTGTGGTCCAAAGTGAGCCGCTGCACCATCTCAAAAAGCGAGGCGTGGTCAAAGCTACAGGGGTTAGCCGAGATAAACTCATCCATGCCATGTTTCTGAGCTCTGTCAGCATCTATCCAGCCAACAGCACAGAAGGAAGCACACGGTTCAGAGGAGAGGATGTCAGTAAGGTGCACGCTAAGTCTTGGTTGTAACACAGAAACATCAGGGAATATCTTTTTTTGTTGTTGTTGGTGGTGAAGGGGAGGGGGTTCTTCTAAGGGCAAATTATAAACATTAACAGCTTACATTGTCAACTTGCATTGTGTCAGACAGCGTAAAGAGATCTGACGTATCGGTGGGAGAGCTGAAGCTATGCTCGGCACTTCCATTGTACGTGCATGCATGTGTATGCAGTATCACAGTCCCTGATGGTTTGCAGGGTCTCCTTAATTTGTTTTCTTCCTATCAATGTCATCGATAGATTCTGCCATTCCCACCACCCAGTCGTGTGCTATAGAAATATATGGCAAAGGTGTATCTGGATGCCGCAGAACAGGCAGCGCGGTTTTAGTTTTGCTATCAATCTCTTCAGTGTTAAAGTCTAAGAGGAGATTGTTAATATCAGATTGTTTGAGAAAATTTGCAATGAACATGGTTGATGACGGAGTACTAAATCTTTCATTGATATCCTGCTAAAGTACATTCCTTGTGCTCTACTGTCTGTGAGAGATTACACCACAACATTTGGCGCGCTTGCACAATCTAATAAGTTCAAATACCGTATGCAAATATTTGAAAAATGAATCATTCTTAGCTTTGACTGCCACTGACACGGAGGTATTCAACATAATTAGGCGGTTGTGGTTAGAAGTCACGTTGAACCGCTCTGTGTTTCTAAACATTTTCATCACCTCTTTTATCTGCCAGAGAGGGGCAACATATTCGAAACACCTCTCACAATGATGCAGAATGAGTTGTATTACCACTGAAAGGTGTGAGCTCGAGGTGATATAAATGTGTGGCTCGGGAAATATATTTTCAACTTTCCCCATTTGAGTCACTATGTCGTTAAAGGAGCAGTCCACACAAGAAGGTAAAAAATGAAACGTTGTTTGCCTTATGAATCAGGAAGTACCTTGCCAAATTTAAAAAATGGATGGAAAAACAAAGAAAACAATGGGTGAGCAATTTCCAGAGAACTTTATGGGCATGGGCCAAGAAAGAACCCATTAAATTTTGTTACTTATTGTTTTCTTTTCTCTTTTGTTAGCATTGTAAGGGGGCATTTGTTTTATTATCTTTCATTTTTCAGGATACATTCATCTCCATCTAGCCTTTAGGGTCACGAGTGAGCTGGAGCCGATCCCAGCCGACTTTGGGCGAGAGGCGGGACAGACCTTGTGTACTGGTCACCAGCCAATCGCAGGGCACATACAGATAATAATTCATACCTATGGAAATTTTAGAATCTTTAATGAACCTAATGTGCATGTTTTTTAGAAAGTTAAAGATTGAGAAAAGCTACACAATCACAGGGACAACCTGTAAACGCCGCACAGGAAGGACAGAGATGGGATTCATACGTAGAGTTTGAGGCACCCAGCTAACTAACAAATGGATTTAAAAATCTAATTATTCATCAGCAATTCACACAAAACCTTTGCTCTTTTGTTATGTTTATAAGAGGGTCCTTTTTTACATTATCCTTTCTTGGCAGATATACTGTAAATCTTTCAATCCTCATACAATTTGGTGCTAATTCAAATAGTTTGGCTTTGCTCTACTGAGAGCCATTCTTTTATATTGTTAAAGGTACAATTTTGGATTCAGCTGTTGTATCGGACCAATCTCATTAGATTGTGCAGGTGTACTTAATGAAGTGGCCGTGAGTGCATATAGGTGATGCTGTCATGTCCTCTGTGTGAGTAACAGGTATCAGGTCCGTGACACACAGACAAGGCGATGATGGCTAGGGAGGGGGCGTGGGGTGGAATGCGCTGGGCGGGGCCTGGAGAGAGAGCACAAGCGACATCCGTCAACCTCCGGGTGGAAAAGGCAGATGGGGTGGGGGTCGGGGGGGGGCAATGCGGGGGCTGGCGTTCTGAGATACTCGCTAGCGAGGGAAACTACAGAAGGTTACGGTTAGCCCCTAATCTGAGGAAGAAAAACCTGCGAGGCGACAAGCCAAAATGTGCACAAGGAAGAAAGAGTGTTAGGACTAGTGAGACAATGTGAAAGGAGAGGACACATGAAGTGTGACAACACAAAGTGAAAATGGAGGACAGTGACAGAAGTTATGAAGTGGACAATCAGACAAAATAGAGGAAAAAGGAGGACCACAAGGAAAGAGTTCATCTTGGTCCAGTTACCAAGAGGCGATATTGCAGGGTGTTGGGCGAGTGGGACAACATTCAAAAGTGTGAGCAGAAGGTGTCTGACCTTTATGTCCTTTGAGGACATAATGAGTATGCGCACTGGGCACGCTCAACACCGCGCCACAATTCCAGCTGACATATAGAAACAGCGAGAATATAAGTTTGCAATAAAATGAGCACGTGCTTGGAGAAAGGAATTAATTTTAAACGTCAGGCACATCTGCAGGCCCGCGTTCAGATTTGCTGTTTTGAATTGCATTCCCTTTGTTTTGCTTTCTTTGAATTCTCTTTCTCTCTCTACGCATTTGCAAGTTGACAATACTTGAATGTGTTACAGTGTGTTCATGGTCATCTACCGAGCAAACTAACAGGCATGTCAGTACCAAAGAACTCTAACAAGGTAGCAGATCGGTGCAAGTATGGGTAAATAGCATGAAGCCGACATAGGCAGAACTGTATCATTCTCTGGGAAATGGGGGTAATGGGGAAGGGGGTTAATGAATGAATCCTCCTGTATTGAAAGAAACTAACGGGCACATGACAGAAGTGTCCTCCTATTCAGGCAAATCAAATGCTACATGAGATCTCTGCTATAAGGACCACTGCACTTGCCTCGATATTTACAGGCCCGTCTACTGCAGGAGGAATGGAGAGAAGGGGGAAGATGGGGAGTTCCGGAGTATTTCATCGTTAGAAGGGGCGGCATTAGCTACTCCTTGTCTTTGGCATTCAGAATACTCCGTATACATATTTGCCAACTCTCGTCCAGGCAAGAAGAAGCGAAACATAAACGTCTGAGCAAATTGAGCCCTCTGTAGTAAAGCACGTCGGCACAGTTATCCACACATTGATTCCACTCACTACCTTACATAAAATGAATTATACATGTTCCATCGATCTAATATTAAAGATTCGTTTCCAGCTCTTTAACATCATATTAATAATGCATGTGAATATTTAATATTTCAGGCCAATCTGTCGTCATTCTGGTCATCAAAAATTGCTTTACTCTTGAGGGATCGAATTACCAATGTGAGCAAAGAGAGAAGGCAATTATGCAGAAACAACTACCATATCCACTTCAACCAAATACTTAGCCAAAAAAATAAAAAAACGTTCTTCGAATAAAGACATGCATCCTATATTGGCACGAATGGATGCTTCTATAATTTGATCCTCAAGTGAAGGTTGTCAAAAAGGGGAAAAAAAGAAAACAAAAAGTTCCCAACTAATATCTAAAGACATGAAGCGAGACATGAAGAAGGAGCAGAGGGAGGAGAAAGAGCAGGAAGAAGAGAGCGAGAGAGAGGCAGAAAGAAAGAGCGTTGCATTTGTCAGATAATCGGCGGGGATTATCTGAGCTGTGCCGGGGTACAGGGAAGCACTTACCCTTGAGTCCAGCTAGAAGACAGCAGGGTAAGAAGGGACAAACCAGAATAACATAAAGACTAGCAACAAGGCTGGAGGAGAGCAATCACGAGAGACCCTGACTGACCGAGCAGCTAGCGGCATTACTGAAGAAGGGTAGACAGGCAAAGCACGAAGAAGAAAACACAACTCAGAAGAAAAACAACAACAACAACAACAACAACGACCGATACCGACACGAGACCTCGTGGCTTAATGTGAGTTCATGTGAAGACGACGTGTGACAACAGACGCTGAGGCGGACTGAAGAGAGAACGAGGCAGACAGAGAGAGAGAGAGAGGAAGAGAGCGTCCAGCATCCCCGTCACTCCGCTGTAGTGTTTTGTTGTCCATTTTGGGACAGTACTTAAGGAGTGGAGAGCTACTTATGATGTACCACCGTTTTTTGTTTTTTTAAGTGACAACACATAAAGTACCTGTCAAGAGGAAGGTTAAAGTTCAAAGGAGTTAAAGAGGTGCCACTATGTTTACATTAGGGATTCTCTGCTGGACTAAACACTAGTCTTTACGCCGATCTGATCGGCTTGATCAGTGTCGGCCGATAATTAGAATTTTATGCTGATCGGCTTTAATGTCATAATTCAGCCGATCTGATCAATGATGTCAGTGCAAAAGCTTTAAAACTAAAGAGTTCTCTTTGTCCTCTTCTGCTTCGATTCCTCTTAAAATAAATCATGTTCCAGCTGATGAGAACATTTGCTGTAATGTGCCAATCTTCCTCTAAGAATTGCTTTTTATTATTCCTCCGACGAATGGCTCGCCTTTTCGGAGGGATTCTTCATGCCCGATGATAATGTACCAATTTTTGCCAATGCATGAATCCTGGTGAAATCCAACATACTGTATCGTTGGAGCCCTGAACACAACCCCTCAAAACTTAGTTGTGCTCCATGGAAAGTTTGGAAAAAATAGTGCGTGGCACCAGTTCGACCGATCAACCCGAAATTAGATGATATGTCTATCACGACAGAACTCACTTAAAAAGTCTCAAGGACCCATGAAATTGAACAGGAAGTCAGCCATTTTTGGAAGTGCAGGGCTCATAGTTTCGCAAAGTCCTACGAGGGAATTAGTCCCAATTGAAAGAAGGTAACCAACACAAATTAACAACGCTAAATTTCAAAGCTTTTTTTTTTTTTTTTTTTTTGCCTTCACCATCTAATGTGGGTGGGGCATGGTGTCAAAGTTTGACCAAAAGACAGGGCTTTAATTTTCATTGTGTTTTCATTTAAACCAACAAAACCGTGCAACCCTGTGATGCATCAGTCCAAAATGTACTGCATGCCAACAAGACTGCTTTTGTTTCGTGGATTTTGTTGGTTTCTTGCATTGTCCACGGTCATGTTGATTTGTAACTACTCCTTATATTATTTGTAGGATAGCATATCTCAAGGATAAGGGGTTACTCCTAATAATAAATATCATTTTAAAAGTCCAATCAGAACCTTCCCAGGACTGTTATTTAGCACTGCAGCGGAGTCAGGAGGGAGATGTACATTATGATCCCAGTGCCATTCAAGACCACCAGGGGGTGAAACATGTTTGCGCAGTGTTCCACAATGTTTCAGGGGAGGGGTCGGGGGGATCGATGGGGTCGGGGGATCGGTGGGGTCGTGTCACCGTGGCGACGCTTTGAATGGCGACAGCTGGCGTCAGAGGAGTCAATTAACCACAAGAACGATCACATACTGGACAAAGAAACCAATGGAGAAACAACATAGAATTTATGTGATAGGGTTCGGAGGAGCGGAGCCAATTCATAACAATTTGAATGCAATTTAAATGCAGTTTCAGTGCAATGCTGTGGTTAAAGGAGAAGAATATACATACTTGAGGGGCTATTTTGTTTTGTAGTCTTGGAGTATGTTTTAAAGAATGCCGAAATGTTCTTCTCCTTGACAAGTTTCTCTACACAGACTGAAAAGATGCAAATTGGAAATCCTTATTTTATTCTGAATAGCAGGATCTATTATGGAGGAGTAAAACGCAGTATTACGAATCAAATCAGTGGGTCGGAAAGTTTCATATTAGTATTACGCGCTTAGCCAATTGAGAATGAGATGCTTAGATTTGTTTTAATGAATACAATTTGCAGTTAAGGTGAATTCATTTTAAAAGAGCGATTTGGGGAAACAAGAGACAGTGAGAACAGAATTGGGGACAGATGCCACATGACTGCAGACAGTCTTACCTTGACTTTTCTACCTGACATGTTGGGTGATTAGAGTGTAGTGGTATACCGTATAAAACACTTCTGGCCTACGGTTTGGAAACGAGAGCAGGACACGCTGACGTCAGCTTGAATTCCACCCCAGCGGGCTTGAATGTGCAGATCTCATGTGAGGTGGTTGTTGTGGTTTCACACCACTATGATCACATCTTTCCTAAGCTGGTCATTGCTAGTGAGCTTATGGGATAGCCTGTTGGGTCGGCACCTTTGGGAGTGGTTGGAGTGAATGAGTGGTGGTCCAAACCATGAGAGGTCAAGGCACGTGTGTGAGTGCATGTGTGTGTGTTAGTTCTACCAGCACGTTTGTGACCGCAAAAGTGGAGCGCATGAGCGTGAGACATTCATGAGCCGTCACTGCGTCATGGACGAAACTACCGACGGTCTACATCAGCGTGACGCGCTTCGGGCTACTTACAGAACTGAGAGATGGGAGCGTCCATTTGGGCCGAGGCACCCCCTTTAGAGTTAAGTTTCTGGACCTGAGTGGGTGGGACAGGCTTGTGGGACTGGCCGGTGGCACGATACATGGCCTGGACCCACAGGATGCGGTCTTGCTCGTCATCGCTGGCGAAAATCACAGTGTCGCCTTCCTTCACTGCGTTGAAGAAAGCCCTTCCGCCATCCAAGCCTGACACGAGAGCAACAAACGTAGATATTCGGCTTCACGTTTAAAAAAAAAAACAATTTGGGGACTGATACCAACTCACCTGGCTGCGGGTCACTGTAGTCCACAGTGTAGCCGTCCAGCTGGAGAAGCTCTTGTGGTTCTGACTTCTTCTCTCTGTAGCTGCACATGGCGAATGTGTACTGACTCACCTATGGAAGAAAGCGTGAGACTTCAAATATACACGAAGGCGCTCTCGAAATCAGATGTGAACCAGTGATTGTAATTAACAAACGGATTCACCAATAAATGTGTTTTCAGTTCAAAATTCTTCCATTAAAATGTTCTACTTAGCAATGATTTAGTGACCAAATATTGTACTGTATCATTATTTAGTCTCTTAAAATATAACCGCAACCACACAAAAAAGAACAAATACATTCCATACACTCACAAGTTCTAAATACTTAGTGTGAACCTCTTGGGAATTTAAATGAAATATACCAACAAAATTTAAATGTCAGTGACAATACCTATACCGTATGTCCTATTTATTTTTCTGCATAAAAAAAAGTGAAAACTCATTAATATAATGTTGTGGCGACCTTAGATTTTTTGTCATTCTGTTTATTTTGCTACCTTATTTAGCTGTACGAGACGGACAATACAATAAACACCACTCACTACGATGCAGTACAGTTCTACTTTATCTAAAACGAGAAGGGCATTTAGTTATTTAAGTAAAAATTATCTTTTTGGTCTTTGAAAAGGAAAAACATATACAGGTTGAGGTTGCAATATTACATGAAAAATGAAATGTTATGGGGGTAAAGTTATGGAGGAAAAGTCATGTTGCAAGAAAAATGCTTAAGCAAGTCGTAATTTTATGGGGGGGAAATCATATTTTCCCCCAAAAATGAAGTTCGACATAAAAGTCATGTTTAAGAAAAATAATTTCATAATGTACAGGTGAAAACTTGTGATGTTCCAAGAAAAACTTACACTACTTACACTACTTTTAGATATAAAATTACATGAAAAATGTTCAGTGTTATGTCTAAAAAGTTATAGTTTTATGAGAAAAAAAATATACATTTTATGGGAAAATTGTTTTTGTATTACATGAAACCTTTGCAAGTTGGATAGAGAAAAAAATTCTAATTTCCTCTGAATATTTATGTGTTATGGTCAAGAGTAAGATTTTAAAGAAAAACTCACCTGCACAAGAACAAAGAAACGCTTCTTCCAGCGCTTCCAGACATTCTTCCCAAAAGCCCACATATACCTGCCAAAACATTCAGAAAACACTAAGACACAAAAGCAAAAGAATGAGCTCATTAAAATATTTATTAAAATCGATCCACAGTGCTGGTTTTGCAGGAGATGGCACATTTGTTGCCCTCAATCTTTGTTGAACTGATATCAAGCCAACATTCAAATAATAAAAAATAAAAAAACAAATTTATCCTGTTGTCCACCAGAGGGCGTTGGGTACTTCCCAACATTTTTCCGCGGTACACGACGAGGCCAAGGAGCTGAGAGTTCTACTAAAAAGGCACGGAGAACCAACGTGCCGGCAGCCACCCAGTTGCTTACTTACCCGCAGTGTTTCATATTTTGGGGTTTGTCCATGCGAATGGCAAGTTTGATCCTGAGGTCTTGGTCAGGGCAAGCCTTGGTCAAGGTCATCTTATGGAGCTCAGACTGCTTCGGGCTGTTCGGAGTCGGGTGTAGAACAACCTGCAATTGAAGCAAATCAAAAAGCATTTTTGTGGTTTCTGACCGAGCAAGCGATGTGTTTGACAAACAAACGAAAGGAATGGAGGCAGAGAAACATGCCAACGCTTCCCGCTGCCTCTGTCTCTAATCTCTCTTTGGTGCATTAAAGAGCTTTGAGGAAATCGGACTTCCTGCCAGTGCTGCTGCAATGGGAGATCAGAAGGCCTTGTTACAGCCAAGGTCACCTCTACTTCTGGGACTGTAGAGTAATTACCAATATATCACCACGTTGCTACCTTACCCAGAGGACCACTACATACTCATTTAACTGGAAAAGTATAGTGGCTTAAAAGAAGCACAAGTGCATCTGTGTTGTCGCTTGGGCGACCTTGGACAATCTATAGTATTTGTGGTACCTCTGGAGGTGTGTACAAACTGTATCGCACATTTAGTGGATCAGATTTCAAAATATAATATAATAACATAATAATAATATAATAATATTTTTGCATATAATAATCTTTTTTGCATAGGCATTTTGTGGCTTTTCGATAATTTTATGGTTTTCAAAAATGCATGTTTATTTGTATTTCGGCAAAGATAAAAGTAAATTACACTTCACAACAACAAAATACAAACAACTCAAAAATCAGTTAGCTCGCATTAACAGACAGTGAGTGATAAGCTAACCTTTGAAGTCTGCAAGGTTCCTCTAGATGAGAAGACGATGAGACTTGGACTGGGACCATTTAGCTATTTTAATAGTTGGAAGTATATCACAGAAGCCAGTGAGCTCATCAATTACGTGCATATCAACTATTTGCTCAGTATGCAGATGCTTCATTATGTAGCCCCGCATAATGTAACGAGATAAAGAAAGAGGTATATAGATAATAATGCTCAGTTTTTACTGACATTTACAGTTGCTAGATCAGGGCTCACCAACATGGTGGCATCAGGTCACCCCACAGGATTACATGAGTCACCTGCTGGCTTGGTCCATAGATATTATTAAAATATGACTTTCTTCCCCATTTAACTTTAATTTTGACCTTCGTAACATAAAATTAGGACTTTTATTTTTGGAAGATTATGTTTTTTCCCGACAAAATATGACATACGACATTTCTTTTTGTGAAGATAACATCTTTATCTGGATCCAAAAAGTTTGGAAACCCCTAACTTCAAAACAATGACGTGCTGATGATGTATGCACATACTTGTAATGCATGTCTGCTGAATGCATACTGATCTTTTAGGAGTTAGCAGTTTTAAAGGTGACAAAAGACGGCACCAAAGCCATCGACATTTTTCTACATGATTTGAATAAATGTTTTGTTTGAAGGGAAACCAATGCGTTACCCTGCCCAGCTCTTTGTCCTCCAGTGCCAGAACTCCGGTGCTTTCGGTGAACAGTTTCACCTTGACAGCAGGCAGAGGGTGTGTGGTGGTGAAGTCGCCCTGGGTCCCCCAGCTGAAAGACACAACACGGATGACTCCAAAGGTCAGTTTCCATGACATCCCACAACACTGGAGACTTCATCGCCTTGGACCACTTTTACAGTGCTGTCTGGGAGAAGGTTTGACTTTCCTATCTTTACTTTTTCTCACCTAAATCAAATAGCAAAGGAAGTTAGTTGTATTGACATCAAATTAATAAAAAGGAATGCTCTTTTTTTTGACACCGTAGTCATCAATCTGCAACATAATTGCACAATAAAAAATAAATAAAGATCAGACAGCTCATTGTTTATAGACACACTTACACTAATACTTCATCTTCCTGATGTTTGGGCTAAATGTATTCTGCTGTTTATACGCCACATATCTTAAAATCTGAACTTGGCAAGATTTGAAGATCACAATCAACACCCACTTTGCCACCCAAAGTGACTGAGTGGGTGGCTGTACAACAGGAAGATGCCAAAGACTTGCTCAAGTCAGCTAATCTCCTTTTCGGTTTAAAGGGACAACAGCAGTGCAGTTCTGAATCAGCGCTGAGAGAATGCATGGCAGTTTTTCTTATTTTGGAGGCAACACTAACTTTTGACGACAACTTATTGCTTTGGATGCTGCAACCTCATTTTCTAGGTGATTTATTTTTTTAGTTTTTTTGCAAAACTCACTCTATCCTGCAACATTTACACCTTGTGGCGCAATCTGAGGTTCATTAATGGACGTGACAGGGCTCCGCTACCACAGTGTCTCTCTTTCTCCCAACAGGTAAAACCGTGGGACCCTCAAGACCAAGTCAAGAGAAGAAAGGGCTTTTTTTTTTTTTTTTTTTAGATTCTCATAAAAACATCTTAGAAGTGTCAAATTGGGACAGATTCAACTGACAATTTGAAGAGTATATTGCACCTCATAATTTTGCTGAAGAGACAAATTCGGCAGAGAGCGTAACAATTGGAGATCGTACTTAGAATTAAACATCCTTCAATATAATAAAGCACTTGCCCTCATCTCAGCTGAGTTTGAGAAATAGAAAACCCATGCAAGCACGGGAGAACACAGAAAGGCCGAAATTTGGACTGTGAGGCAGACGTCCTAACCACTTGCTCACCGTGCTGCCCTAATTTTACAGTAAAATGCAATTTGTGGTCAAATTAGACTTTATTTCCCTGACTCCTTAAAGTCCCTGTAAAGTTAAAATACATATCATTTGTAAATTTGACACACCACAGAGAAGCTTGTCGTTAACGACTCTGCCAAATTTGAATGATTGAAAAAAATCACAGTGTATAAAATGAGGCTTCAAAATTGTCAAAAATTAAGCCACTGAAACCACTCAACTATCGACTGTGAATCAAATGCCACGGCTACTACCTGGAAAGCTACTTTGTCTAGCAACTTTCTTATGCATACACAAAACTACATTTTTGAGCCACGAAAATAAGCCTCCAAGGCTGAAATATATCCCACTGGGTTGTCGCTACAACGAGGCACTCTAAAGCAGCCATGCCAGCACGAATCCCTTGTCCACACACTGGCTGTTACGACGGACTTTAAAAAAAATAATTTTACCTTGCTCTTCCTTGCATCCGTGATGTGCATGTACTCAAGGCCGAAAACTAGGCACTCTAATTGGCCACACCAGCGTAAAGCCCCGCCTGTCCACACGCTGGCTGTCACGACGGACTTTAAAAAATAAAAATGTAACCTTGCTCTTACACCTTGTAAGTGTGTGCGTGCGTGTCTTACGTTGGCTTGGAGGCTTCCGCTTGGTCAGTCTGGAGCTTCTCTCCTCCCTCCACCTCCATGGTGCAGTAGACAATCCTGTTGGGAGCCAGAGACTTCAGGCCCTGAACCTCCATGATCACCACCTGTAAGCACAGACGCCACGTGACCCTTCACATCAACATATACAATTAAGATGAATGGGACAGGACAGGAACTGAGCAGGGAGAATCTATTGATCTTGTATCTTAAAATACCGCCCCAGGATTACGACAAAGTTTCCATGAAAGTGAACACACATACCTTTTGCATGTGCACTAACAGCTTTTGGGAGTCATTTAGCAGATTAAATATACTGCTGACTTTTAATAGCTCTGAGATTATGCAGTTAAAAATAGCAAGGGGAAAAGTTGAAAGGACAGTCAAAGCCAAAAAGGCTTTCCAGATTTTAATCACACCACTTCCTGCCACCAATGTATTCTTTGTTTAAACACTGTTTGTGTGCAGTGCACATTCGGAGCAGGCTTGGTGACAGGAAATATGATTATTACTGAAATTATGAATTTATTACCTCCGAGGAGGAGGTTTTCGTCATTGTTTTTGTTTGTTTATGAGCAGTATTATGCACAAGCACGGAGCTAAAGCACAATTGAAACAAAGGAGAGATTTATTGCGGCGTGAGACAGAAAGTGAGCGCGACAGGTCATCTGGGACAAAGATACACCAAGTAAAGAGTAAATAAAGACACTTGCCTCTCCTGCTAGTCATAAAGTCTTGTGTCTTTTCTTATTTGTATTTCTCTCCCAACCAGTGTATTTACATCTACCAACAAGGTTTGCTCATTATTTAGCAGGGAACTGAATTCTGTCATGGTCTGTGTTTTGGTTCGGGTTGTGTTTAGTTTTGTTCCATGTTTTCCCGTGTTCCATGTTTGTCGTGTGCTCATTTGGTTGTTGTGTCCACCTGTTCTCGTCTACCTTGTGTCGACCAATCGGCTCTCTCCAGCCACTCGTGTCTTGTCCAGGTGTTCCTCGTTGTCTCTTCAATCTGTTTGTATTTAGTTCCCTGGTTTCTTTCTGTTCATTGTTGTTGTCTTTGCAGTATGTTATTGTCAGGTGTCATTGTCCCTATCTGTTCTACGTCCTACTCACCAGTGATAGTTTGTTTCCAGTTTTAGGTATTTAAGTGTTTCTTTGTTACTTTGGTTTGGTTGTGGGACTTTGTTTAGTTTTGCTTTATCCACGTTCCTTGTTGGCTGTTTTTGAAGATTAAATATTAGTTTTTTGAGACTCCCGCCTTGCCTCCCTGCTTCCCTGCACTCGGGTCCTCCATGTTTTTTGTCTTGCCTTCCTCTGCTTCGACCACCCTAACCGTGACAGAATGAACTGACAAGAACTGAAAGAAACCAGGGAACTAAATACAAAGAGATTGACGAGACAACGAGGAACACCTGGACAAGACACGAGTGGCTGAGAGAGCTGATTGGTCGACACAAGGTAGACGAGAACAGGTGGACACAACAACCAAATGAGCACACGACAAACACGGAACAAAACTAAACACAACCCAAACCAAAACACAGACCATGACAAATTCTGCTAAACAATTAAGTAAATGAAGCCTTTTTGGGGACTTTTTTCTTCACGTCTTAATAACTAAACAATGAACCTTAATGACAATAATAGAGTAATCCATCACGTGTAGCAAGTGGTTAAGTATGAAGTTACTAAATTTGGCAATGAAATTATGATTATTCGGTCCTAGTGAACATCTGTGCCCCAAGGGGTAGCATCCAAGTGAAATACTTCCAATTTAACCAACTCTATATCATTTTGCCAAAACATACTTTGTTGTTTTCTCTTGCGGGACTGTGGAAATCAAATAAAAACATACGAATACAAAAGGTTGTGATGCACATATCAAAAGAAATACTAGACAGAGACATTAAACCATATTTCAATTGGATATGTTCAAGATATTTTTGTCAGATTTCAGAGGGAATTTACTAGGTTGCAGACTCAGTTAGACAGTAAACATGCAGTATAATTGGGCTCTGTGGAGATGTTACCCTCCCTCCCACACACACACACGTGTGCAAAAACACACAGTCAACACATGCACATATGTGACCGTCAAAACTGCTCTGCATTCATTTCTTGCAGCATTTAGCAGAATGATTCGCCTACTTCAACACTGAGCTGCAGAAGAAGAAAAAAAAGTGTTGCATCTCGCACATGGCGCACTCGGAGCGGAACTAGCTCTGCATTATGAGGACCGAGCTGTGACGGGTCCCCGTTCCGAGTCAGTAGCTCGGTCTCAGACAAGCTGATAACGAGATGACTCATACCTGACGTTAAAGAGCAGGTAAAGGGTGATTTATGTAAAGTGTCAGCCTTCACACGGCGTCTGTTCAGCCGTCTGAAGAAGTCTGCTGTCTGTTTCTAAACTTAGTCTGGAGCAGATAAGGAGGTTTCTGATTCAGACAACTACACTTCTGCTAAATGCTATATTTTCTTACACATGGGTTTTACATATTGATTGCTGGTCCGTCCTCAAGTCAGCGGGGACAAGCTGATAGGTGGATGCACGGAATTTTGATATAAGCCGCATCCCAATTCAGGGGCTGCATCCTTTGGAGGCTACAACCGAAGGCCGATAACATCATAACGCCTTCATTGAAGGCTATCCCAGCTTTAAGGCTGGTTCCAATGCCCACAAATGTAGCACTATACATATATATTATATTATTTGGAGGCCCCCATTCCCAAGATTCGATGCACACCAATGAAAAATGTCAATGTACAGAATGAGTAGATTTCACTTTGAAATCCAATTATGTCACTCATTTGAAGATGGAACCATTGATGAAATTTCAGAAAGGGGCATCAGGGGGGTTGCCCACTGTCCTATGACTGACACCTCATCACTCACACCTTCTAACTATGATTCTGGTGTGGTGGGTTCTTAAAAGTCAAATCTGAGTTGCAAGATGGGGCCCAGAGAGGACTGTTTTTTTTCATAGATCATTTTACATAGATCATTTTACTAATGTACTATTAAGTTCGACCAATACAACAAAGAGTGATATATATATTTTTTTTTAATAGAAAATTCCTCTGAGAGTACTGTATGTGTGACTTTAATAATGCTAACATTTAGCCACAAAGCATTTTAATGCAAAGCTATGGGTGGGAACATATGACTCAATCGGGAAAGCGAGACCGCATCACATCGAGCAGGGGTTAATGTAGTTTTTAGAGGTGCCATTAAATGCTTCACCTCCACAGACCATGCTAGTTGGGTCACTCAAAGGACTTTACCTCTAAAGTGAAGGAAAGGACCACATCAGACTTGGACAGCGTGTTTTCATCCTCCTGGCCCATGTCTATGATGGAGGTGTTGTGTCCTCGCTTCAGCTTCTGGAGCTTGAAATCTCCACCTTTGGACACAGGCATGCTCTCCAGATTGGCCATCAGCTGGTTCACTGAAGACTTGAGCTCTTCAATGTACATGGCTTCCATGTCTTTCGACACAAACTTGGGGAACCTCCCACCCTGTAGAGAGTCAGAAAATGTCTTGTTATTACTGGTAACAGTGGAGTAAATGCTTCCTGAATGCGAGTGATAGTCACCGGGGACTGTTCGTAAAAGTGTAAAAATGCTCCTTTTCCCAGCTCACACTTGATTTAACAACTCTGTTTATTTTGTGGTGGCAGTAGTTGGTGGTTTTGATGTTCAGTTGCCATTAAATTAGCCACCTTATTAGAGGTGTAAGTCTGACCGTAATTGTAAATGCAGAATTTTTGGATAAAGCTCTTTGAATCTGCTTCAATTGGACAAATATGCCTGATGCCATGGCCATGAGTGTTTATATAGATAAATATTATCTAAAGAGTACGGCGCTGCTTTCCGTGGGTGGCAGACTCACACCTTTTCAACAACATAGTAGCTATGTAACAAAGGCAAAGCGCCCCCACAGTGTTGAACTCACCCGTGCAATCTGGTCGGCCATCTGAAGACGACCATCCAGCTCTCTTCTGATCTGTGCAGCCTGCTCGTCCAAGTTGTCCAGCTAAGAACATATGGGGAAACTCCATGAGATCACATTGGAGAAATATGCCATGTGGTCAGAAGGTCACCAGTATCGCCGTCTTTTATCACTGAAATGAATGAAAATGCCATTAATCTGCAATTCAATTCATTGTGATGTTTCTTCTGGTGTGCACACCTTGGCCACTAGGAGGCGGTATAATAGTCATGCAAACACAAACGAAAAAGAATAAAACTTCTACTACTACTGTAAGTTACTCAATAAGATGCTGTAATATTAATAAGTTTTCGTAGAGGATAAAGAATACATGTCTGTGACTATAGTGATATGTGTCTACATGTGTTGCTCCACCGTTTGTGTTCCACTATCCATTGCTTAAAGGGATCTAAAACCAAAGCAAACACTGGCCAAACAACAGCTTGTTTTTTGAGGTAAGAGTTGTTGTTCGTCCAAAAAAAAAACAAAAAAAAAAACAACCACATAACATTTCCTCAAAGTCTGCTACTTAACGCATAATGGATTAACGGCATTAAAATGAACAGGCAAATGAAGACAAAAGGTCTAATAATGTTTCTATTACTGTATGTCTTTTAATTAAATGCCACTGTCATATGGAAAGTTCCATCATGACGTCATCATGTATGGTCACTACATGGTGCAAATTTACACACACTATCATGACTCACAACTCCAAACAGTAATGCTGAAAGGACCTCAGTTGCCACGGTGATTATACAGCGCTCCAAAAGACCATATTAATCAACATAATGGGATGTGACACAAGTGTATGCAAATGTTGTTAGTCATTTTATCCCCAAAATGGCTCCCATAACAAGGTGAAGTATCCCATTACAACCTATTTGAGGGTCACAGTTACCAAATTGACCACACTAGCGAGTGACTGAAACAAATGCAGCCATGGAAACTATGCTAAGCGATTATATATTATATCCGGCCGGTTTGTTGCAAGAGGCTGTAGCCATAGCAGCATGTTGTAATAGCCAGCCTAAATTGAATAGATGAGAATGAAAGGAAAATCCATCACTGTCTCACAGGCACCAACCATGCTGCCATCGCCATAGAGACCAATAAAAGGTGCCACTTTGTGAACAGTTATATTTCTTGATTTGAGAGGCGGTTGGCATAAAATACGACAGTAAAGCTCAGACAACAAAAATATGTTTTGACTCAAATGAGAAACAGAGCTGTGGCACTCAACGACGAAACAAGGTTAAGCGAGGCTGCAAGTTTTGGCCCTGGAGGAATGAAAAGAAGATAAATTCATGCCTCCCGCTCATCAATAATGAATGGGAATCTGAAATTAGCTAACGTGGAGAAATAGAGGAGAGGTCTGATGTCTCTTTCTTGCTGCCTGAAGAGACATGCTTCACTTCTTCCTGCTCTTGCCAAATGTGATTGTGGGCAGATACCATTGCTTCTAGGGGGGCACGAGGCTCATAGAAACAAATCTTGCAGCATCAACACAGCTCCAAAAACATTTCTAACCAGCAGTGTATTATGGGTTTAAGTATTAAAATACATTTTCAAATTAAACAATTTTTAATTTGCTACATTACAAAAATCCTGGATTTGAACTGGACTTGTCTCTCGGGCTTCACCACATTAACGTGATTCCTTTGCGAGAGAGGCAGTTGCTGGTTGATTTTTTTTTCAAACTCTTCCAGGCACAACAGTGGTTTAAATTTGAACTCTGACAAGACCGAGATCCATGGAAGACAGCAAATGTCCTTCTTCTGTTGTTTTCCAGTTGTCCTCTACTGTGTAATGCTCATTACTGCCCCCAAAGGACGGGTGTTGTTTCTGTCACATTATAGAGTACAGTGTTATAATGATAGGAGAGAGGACTCTACCACCATCGGGCATTATTGTTCCAATGAGCGCTCCTAAGTAGTGTTTTGTTAAATTGCTAGATTATCTAGAATCTTATTGGATTCACTTTATTCACAACTGCTTATCTTCACTAGGGTTGCTGACTTTGGGTGAGAGGTCAACTACACGGCACATATAGACAAACAACCATTCACACTCCCAATCACACCGATTGATAATTTTGAGTCTGTGAACCTAAGAAATATGTTTTTGACATGTGGGAGGAAGTCGGAGCACCTGGAGAAAACCCAAGTGCAGGGAGAACATGCAAACTCCACAAAGGAAGGCGAGGGATTTGAATCTCCAACCTCAGAACTGTAAGGCGGATGTGTTAATCACTCATCCCCCGTGCCTCCCATGACATGAATAATATAATATAATATATTCATAATTGGCGGCACGGTGGCCGACTGGTTAGAGCGTCAGCCTCACAGTTCTGAGGACCCGGGTTCAATCCTCGGCCCCGCCTGTGTGGAGTTTGCATATTCTCCCCGTGCCTGCGTGGGTTTTCTCCGGGCACTCTGGTTTCCTCCCACATCCCAAAAACATGCATGGTAGGTTAATTGAAGACTCTAAATTGCGCGTAGGTGTGAATGTGAGTGCGAACGGTTGTCTGTTTGTATGTGCCCGGCGATTGGCTGGCAACCAGTTCAGGGTGTACCCCGCCTCCTGCCTGATGACAGCTGGGATAGGCTCCAGCATGCCCGCGACCCTAGTGAGGATAAGCGGCTCAGAAAATGGATGGATGGATGGATGGATGGATATTCATAATTGTTAGCAATATTGTGCAACTCACAATATACTTTGAAGTAGCTGGGCTAAGAACATCCAAGGAATTTGACTCAATCTGATGGATCTCCAAAAAAGAGCGTCAGCTATTAATAAAATATCCAAATAACTAAACTAAATCGAAAATCTAATTAAACAATATAAAATTCTCATTCTACAATTTGTTACATCACCACAGTGGTGACTCAGAACACTTGTATCTCATCATATTTTCCCATTGAAATGGCATTAGTCTCTTCCAACCGCCTGCGCCAAAAAAATAAAAAATAATAATTTGTTTTATGTAATGTGTTTTTGATGGGTAAAAAAGCCCTCTATAATATTGTAATTTATACAAAAAAAAAAATATATATATAAAGAAATTACATAATTAAACAGAATGTAAAGAATTAAACAGTCTGTGCATCATGATAAATCATTGGGCATTTTGCTGGTCCTTCTGGTGTGTGCGCCTTGGGGGCAGCATAATACAGAAAAATGGATATACATACTTTACATGGAGATGGTCCTCACTCAACTGCAGTTATTTCAGTTGGTTTTGGAGAGGATAAAGACTATATGCTTGTAAGTATTGTTATATTGTCTGCCTACATGTGTTGCTTTACTGTTTATGTTCAAACAGCCATGGCTTAATGGGTTATAACACCGCAATTCCAATATTTTTCGTTAGCCTGTCAATGCTATTTTGCATTGTTTGTTAGCATTAAGTTACACAGACTTATGAGGCAGGGAAATCTATGAGGTTGTTTTAGGTACACAACTAACTAATAACTAATAAACAGCTTGAAGCCTCCTTTTTGAAGAATTGTTCACAAGCTGCCGCTTATTGAAAAATGAGTTGAGTACGAGCATTCATTCTAATGAAAAAAAATTCCAGCATCTGGAAGAGGCTTTTCAAAACTATCTGATGTTGTAGAATTTGGATCGTTTGGCCACTGAGCGCCACCCTAGCTGCTGTTGTAGTTTTTTCTGCTTTTTCGGAGGTGAAAAAGACTGTTTCCACACGTGTGTATATAGTGACATCATGTCTGTCAGGTGGCTTGTTCAACAAACGAGAGTGGGTGTCCACTGTCGAGTGTGTTGACACTGCAGGCCAGTGAACGAGCACACTGCTGCATAACCCAGAGTTGTTGTTTAGTAGAGCACATAATCAGACGCCGCCACCAGCTGCAGGAAAATGGCTGCACTTGCAGTGCTGTTGGACAAGAGGCCAAGCATCCTACTGAGGAGAGACTTCTTCATCTTGCCCGATGTCAGAAAACCGCCCTTGACCTGCCCTTCCGCTTTTATGTCTGAGAGAGTGTCGTCCTTCCTCTCTGCAGGCCATCCTGCGTCGCCTGTCAAAACACTCTCACGAGTGGGGCGCGGCACACATCCGACACTACCGCTCCCAAATGAACTGCTAGTGCCACGCATGGAGAAAAGCAATCTCTTATGGCTACGATGGTCTGACACTGCATTTTGACTCAACGGTGTGCACGCTCTTTCTCTTCAACTCAGCCCTTAGGATGGAAGGTTGGATTGATGGATAGTGCAGATGAAGATGATGTTGGGCTAGCTTGTTTTATTCATCTTTTAAACTTAAATGATTCCAGTTAATTCCCTAACTATCCTTCAGCAAGATGTGGACAGTGTTGATAAGTATTGAAGTACAAATGCTTTGTTTGTTGATTTTTCAGGTATTTGTACTTTACTTATTTGTTTTTCTGATCAGAATCAGAATCATCAGAATCATCTTTATTTGCCAAGTATGTCCAAAAAACACAAGGAATTTGTCTCCGGTAGTTGGAGCCGCTCTAGTACAACAACAGACAGTCAATTGACAGAGAACACTTTTGAGACATAAAGACATTGACAAAAAACAGTCACTGAGCAATAAGGGGTTAATAGATATCTGGTAATGCCGGTACGTTTTTTTTTTTTTGACAATTGTGCAAAAGATGCAGAGTCCTCTAGCACTTAGAGCAGTTCGAATTAGTGCTTGCAATAGTCCCGTGCAATGACCATTGTGCAAAGGGTGCCGAGACTTCAAGGAGTGTATGCAGTTTAAAGTGACGAGTAGCGCGATAATCTGGGACAATGTTGGTTGTGCAAATGTTGCAGATACTCCTCAATCAGTGCGCAAATGGAGCAGATGCTCCAAATCGATGACATTTTACTTTGACTCCCTACATTTGAAAATGGATGTCCAGGTTTTTCAACAGTAGGATGGTGGAAGAGACTCTGATCATGTTAAGGGCCAGTCGTGGGAAGTCACACAGTACGAATACCAGTACTTTGTGACTATATTTAAGTAGATTTTCCAAGTATCAATATTTTATATTAGTATTAGTATTGAGTGGGAGGCAGTTCACATCCAAACAGCAACTCTGGGAGACTATTCTGATATCCTGCAAAGAAATTCAAACAGAAACTCTCCAAAACCTTGCAAGTCCAATGGATGCAAGAATTATGACGCTGCTATCAAATACGTGGTCCTGTGTTAAAATGTAACTAGACCAGTTGTACTATATTATATATTTTTGATTGATTTAGCTTTTGATTTCAGTCAATATAACTTCCTAATGCTGTCAATTTAACGAATGACTATTTTTAGTTCTTCACAACCTATAAAATGTCCTGACACTCTGTTGTAGGTAATAATCTGGAACAGTTCCTTTAAAGTTCTTTATGTATAAAAATATACTGTTATCATTCATATCATATCAACTGTGTTGATGACTTGAAAAATTGTCCTGACTGTCATTTGCATTGACTAAGAAAATCAGAGAAAAATACAATTCGGACAATAATTTGGAACGCAGTGTATTAGTGTATTCAATGTTAGAAATGGTGAATTTGCTCATGAAAACGGAAACACATCTGCAGAAGATGGCAATAGTTCAGGGAAATGTATAAAATATTATACACAAAGTCAAATTTGAAAAAAACTAGAAAGTATTTAGAAGGACTCAGACCTCTGGTATGGCTAAACTGTCAACAAAAGCAATAAAAATAAGACCTGGAGCATAATATTGCCGTTTGTTTGTCCACGTCCTAGTTTAAAGTGGATGACATTAGATGACAAGATCCTAACATAGTTTTTTTTGGATTCTCGGGGTAACGACAGGTCTGCTGTGACTCAAAGAGTAAAAAATAAAAGTGGAAAATGGTGCGCCCCGTTTGTTTGTCTATTTGTTAGTGAACCGTCTACTTCATTCTTCATGAAGAATGACGTATGTGCTAGAAATAGACCAATGTGACATTTGTATCGTGGAGCAAAGAATGACTCAAATAGCACAAACAGAAACAATAATTTCTTCTGACAAAAGTGTAAAAAATAAATGTGACGTTGAACAAGGAAATATTTGTCTGTCCTTCAGCATTTTAGCAGGCCTTTTCTTTTGTGGAGAATGGTGAAAGACCATGCCACCACCAGGGCGGGAAGAACGGCTCATCTTGATTCCAATGTCCAAAAAATGAAATTGAAAAGAGTGAAAAAAAATCATAGAGTGCCTTATTTTGGTTTGTCTGCTCGCGTGTTAGTTAGCAGGCTACTTTGTGCTTTATGAAGCATGGCCTAAGTGCTAGGAAGCAACGGATGGGAATCTACCATTTGCCTCCTGGGGAATGGTCTCATTGTGACTCAAACTGCAAATACAGAAAATAAATTCCTGGAACAAAAGTAAAAAAATGTATATATGTGGAGTGGGCTATTTGTGTTTGTTTCTTCATCCTGTTGTCCAGTAGTTGGTGAGCTACTTTGTTGTTCATGCAGAATGACAAAAGAGACATTTATGTGTCTGTCTGCAATTCTATGCGATTTTTACCCAAATGTAATTGTTCTTCCTTGGCACATGTGAACACTTTCTACAACGTTTTGTGGAAAGTGTGTCATTTTTACATAATCCTGCTAACAAAAGCGGTGTAAAAACACAAACTTAAAAAAGATGACAAAAATTACAGTTGGTGACTCATTGCCGCACAGCAAATGAGCACCGCACGTCTACTGGCACTCCAATGAAAAAACTGCAACCCTATAACGTGTTGTGAGGCTCCACATATAGCATACTGTACAGTATTATTTATTTTATGAACTATAAAAAACATGGCATGACTGACAAGGAAGAAGCTGAAGAGAGGAGTCCCTCGCTATATCAGCAGTTTACTTTTTGAGACTTCACTACATCGCAGATTTTTTTCTTATATCAAGATTTTTGCGGATAATTTTTTATTTATTTTTTGTTACTGTAGAGCAATAAGCGCGAGCAAAGAGAAACAAGTGCGTAAATGACCGAGAATAACCAAAATTTGGGATCAATTCACACCTAATAAAAGAAGCTAAAGTGCAATGTGCACCACAATAGCACAGCTACAATCGCCCGCATGAGGTAACAATTGTAACAAATTTAATATAGCCTACAATCGTTTGTTAGAAAGTATTGTAATCTTAAAGGGAGACACAGCCACTGGTGCACTTTCTTTATTGAACAAACCGCAAGAAAACGCACAACAAGCACATTCATACACGCATAAGGACAACAAAGTACAATTGGCTTAAGTTACACAACTGATCGTCTATGATAAAGTAAACATTGTTAGCTAATTTGATATACTGACCCACAACCTGCCGTTTGGCACAACTGATGCCGAGTCACTCAACATGCAGAGTGGCTAACAGGTTAGCCATTTACCAGCCAGCCAACTCTCCACTCTGATTCCCTGAGTCCCATGTCACTCAATAGGCCAGGCCCCGCCTTGCACCACACATGCATATATTTAGGGTTTATATACACGAAGCTTTAAAATGTATAAAGTATTTATACATTTCTATAAGAAGTTCGCAGATTTAATCTATTACGCGGGTGGTCTGGTACATAACCCCCGCGATGAATGAGGTTTACTCTAATAAAAAAGAGAGTGAGGATATTTTGAGAGGTTGTTGTCAATGATGGAATACCTCATTCAACTGGCTGCACTCGTGGATTTTGGCGACAGAGACTCCCCATGCTTTGTTTTCTAGTGACAGGTACATATTAAATTGTAAATATAGTTAAGTATTATTGTAAAACATAATATACGTATATACTGAACTCAAAGCAGCATTACAGCTCAGTCGCTCGGTGTGTGACGGGCAGAAAAAGCAGTCCTGGCAGATGGTGAAAGAGAAGGACCAGGTCAAGCTGGAGGTCAGCGCCTGCGTGAAGTAACATTCATCCGCTTGCTGATCCCTCAGCATCCCCAATCTTTGCAGACCGCCAAGTACTTAAAGGTCATCGATGTCAGCGCGCTCACGGCCGTAACGTAGTCCGACAGGCAATCACATGACAAATCAAAGCTTCTAAAAGTTATGTCCTTCGGCCGATACCCAAGCGGACAGCAGCGTGGACGCTAAACACAGAATAGCGGTGGGCGACATTGCTGCAGTAGCAGGCCAGGCGAACGGCAGGTTAAAGGTGAGGAAGCAGAGGCATGAGATCAGGAGCTCGACTGATGTTAGCCCCCCCGCCCCACCCACCCCGTCCCAGATGAATACATGGACATTAGCAGCAGACAGACAGGACAGCCACAGGCGTTTTCATGTGCAGAACAAAGGACGGAGCGGGCAGATTGAGAGCTGAATGGCACCAGGAGGAGTTGAAGCATCTGCTCTATATTTAGACCCGCACTATGCAATTTGTGTGTGTCTGCGTGTGTGTCTCTGTGGTGGAAAAATGAGCTTCTCTTGTGAAGTGACAAACAAGACGAGAAAATTGGTGCCAAAAAATGTCACTTCACAATCAGAGGCCCTTTTTTTCCTTTCTATTCTCGTCATTTGAGTTGGTTTTATTTTGTTTGATTATACCAACTATGTTACTTGTGCTTTGACAAGCCCCCCCTCCAAGAGGGATTCAAACCCACTAATTTCTTTCTCTGACACATCTCCACTCGTCTAAAGAGGGAAGTGATATACAATTGTGTGGGGGGAAATGGTTCATTTTAACGAGCGGCGTCCTCACAATGACTCCAGGCCTGAGTCATTTAATTGTCGTCTTAAGAATGGGGAAACAGTCTGCTAAGGAAGAGTGAGCACAAATATTGATTATAAAAACACTTTAAGCTGCTGATTAAAAAGTTTGCAGGTAAAAAATAAATAAATAAATAAACATCAGAGGCAAAATGGAGGCTTTTCTTGATTTCGTTTGGCATATCTGGTAGTAGTAAAAGTGCTAAAGTCTATTTCTGTGATTATTATGAGCTGTATCATACACTACTGATCAAAGGTGGAACATGGAAGGTAAAAAGTGCTTTAACAATCCGTAATGCATATTACGCAGATACATCATTTTGGTTTCCCATTACAAGTTTGTTTATTGTATTGCAATGCGAGCATCGAGATCATTTTGCCATAGTTGAACAACATTGATGTGACTTGTGATCTACATTTGTTAAATTTTAAAAAATTTTACAAAAACAAATCATGGATCATCCAACAGAAAGCTGTATTAGTTTTTCCACGATAACGATTATAATCAGCTCAAGTTTAATTGACACTGTCAAATACGTATTCTTTTCATGGACTTTCTACTTTAGATTTGAAGAGGGCTAATATTAGAAACGGCTCACATTGCCGATAGATGCAGTGATATTTTAAACCACTGCAAAGTACACTGCAATAATAAACATATTGTGTAATCAATCATTTGAGTGGGTGTCCAGTGAGCAGATATTGCAATGTCTATTTCAGTCTATGTTAAGTTCTAAATAAGTCCTAGGTTGCATCGCAGCAAGGGAAAAGAAAAAGGGGGCACATACAGTGTCACAACCAGTGGCCAATCAGTCTATTAGTCATTTTCAGAATCAGGCAGAAATACCGACAGCTCCTTCCTCTCTGCTGTCTCGGTGCAAAAAAAAAATGTAAATCCCCAATGGTAATAAACCTCTGATGGCCTCTGAATACCATACAATCTACCAAAACGTTCCATTAAATCCCAGCATCCGTGAGCCCCGCTGACGGAATTGCCTCCTAGTGAGGATTTTATCATTTAGCAGGCGGGCACAATTGATAGCGACTGGTTGCTTACTGAGGAGATGCTGAAAGTCATCATTAGACTGGTATAATATATTCATTACGACTGCAAATGAAATGAGAATAGGCGCCTAAAACAGCTGTGGTAAGCATCTGGAAAGAGACATTTTAAATTGTTTTTATGCAAATTCTGTTCTATTTATCGATATTCACAATTGCCGATGTGCAATACTTCCAATGGTGGATTAGCTGCACTTACTACTTAAACTTTCTGCTGTTCACTGGCCCTGTGGTGTTATTCTGTGGAGCTTCTGCGGATGTTCTGGATGCAGATGTGTGACCTCATACCATCAATTTTGATGGTAGTGCATCCAAACTAGATTAAGCATCATCAAAGGCATTAGAAAGGAGGCTATGGAAATGTCTCACAGCACAGCATTAGAAACATCAAGTTAATGAACCCCGCTGAGGAACAGAGCCGTATTGATCTAATCCAAACAGGACTTTACGGGAATACTGAGCGATTTCTTTGCTTTCTTCAGCATCACCAACATGCACATATGGACACATGGATTGATCTACCAACTTTTAAGGTCCATTGGCCACGTGGTGTTATCAAGAGCTAGGTTTTTATGTATTAAATAAATACAAGCAGGAGAGCCAGGGGTTTCCTCCAAATACGGCTTTTAATCGCGTTGCTGGAGAAGGAATACATTAGTGCTGCTTTTAACATTCCCACAGAGAGCAGTAAAGCTGGAACGGCGGCAGGATAAGAGAGTTATATGTGACACAAGCCCCTTGTCTGTAATCTCAACATATCTACCCCCAGAGTGAAGCATTGGACATTACCAGATAAAGATAGCTGACAAGTTAAAGCAACAGTAAGGGATTTCTTTTTATTTGCCGTAGGGCTCCCTCTGAAGTGATTTGTAATCTACTTTGAATGGGCCCAGGCAAGCGCAAATCAACAGTCGTAAACGAGCATGTGTGTGTGGCAAAGACATGGCCAGATGCTGAAGAAGCCAAGCTAATAAATGTTGGTGGTAAACACTAAGAGACACTTCTATGTTGTAACATCATGTCTTGAAATAAACAATGCGATCATTTTATTTTGTGGCAAAGTTTGTACGGGCATTGCATAAAACACTTTGGGTTCCCACTTGGGCTTACACAACACGAGCGATGTCCTGGCTGGTCCACTAATATTACAGAGCACGAAAGTAGTTCGTAGTGTTTTCATGTAATGAGTCAGGGTTGCAACGGCAATGAATGACAGATGTTATTTTAATCAGTTTGAATGGGTTTGAAGCGTTTGAATCTGTTCTTTTAAGGTCAAATTCGTATATATTGTGTGCTATAAAGGCAAAGCATGTGTCGAAAAAAAATGGCAAAAGCTTACATAACATCGCTGTCGGACAGAATCCTTACATCTCCAAAATCATTACTTTCCAGGAAATAATAATACAAAATATAATCTTACTTTAGTTACCAAACACTGCATCGTTAAAATTGCAATTGCCATTGTAACTTCTATTGCTATCATATGCCATGGCACATTAACACAACACCACCCCAAAACTATGTTCTATCGCAAACTTAATATGCAAAAAAATCGCTAATTTACGCTGAAATTGAAATGGTAGGAATTGTCACCGGCACCAGCCTTCCGCATCAAGGTCTGTCCTCACACCGACCCCCGAGCACACAAAAAGCCTTTAATGAGTGATGCAATAAATCAAATGATGATAAATCAAATGATGAGCTGGCTAGGCAGTGTAATAGACGGAAACCTGTATGCAACTTCCCTACCTTCGTGGGTAAGAGCTTCCTTCAAACACCGAAGGATTACAGCTATCATTTTTAACAACTTATTATTCACTACAAAACATCCAGACTTTCAATCTTGAGGAGCCATAATGCAGAGTGAGGGAAGAGGCAGAGTTTTGCAACACTTCTCAGACCGTTTAAGGGATCAAGAGACTTAATGGATGTCCTCTAAAGCTATTTTCAACACTTTGAATAGAAAAAAAAAAAAAAAAACTCACAAAAAATAACAATGACGTGGGGACAGACCAATGTTATTGAATAAATTGACATTAAATTGACCATTTTTGGATACACATTTTTGGCCAGCAGTGACGATAAGAAACAGAGGACACAGCATGACACTATATACTACAATCAAGACTGACCATTTGGCAGACGCAGGCTATGGTCTGGGGCCCCGAGATTTACAGGGGCCCCCAAACATCTAATGAAAACTGATTGATAGTTTTCTTCAATTTAAAGTAATATCGTTTTAGTCATAGTTCACATGCTTAAAAACACATTAAAATGCTTAATCTATCGTAATCATTTAAATGCTCCCCCTTCCCTTTTCGTACAGTGAACTCCATTTTACTGGGCCTGTGCAGACTTGATTCAGGAAAATGGAAAGAAAATAATCTTGTTGGCGAAGTTGTGAGTATGGAACAGAGTTACCCACGTCGGACAGAAAAGAGGAGACGGCGAAAGGAAATCAAACCGTTTTTTAATCGAAATAAGTTTTCAACCTTCTTCACGGTGACTGATGTGTGTAACCGGCAGTGACAACAGCAAAAGCCTGATGCTATTTTGCATGACACTGCTGTCAGGATCAGCAGTGGAGAAGAAGTGGAGAGTGACACGAGTGAGTGATGGTTTTCATCACAAAGGCGAGAGCATTAAAGCGGTCAAGGTTTTTAACGATATTAAATGTTAATGTTCCTCGGGACTATCTAGCTAAGGAAATTGGAGAAATTGATCAACTTCACACTTTGATGATAGACATTAATATTCAAAATCTTTGGTAATAAATATTATTCACATGACAGAAGAAATAGGAAAATGTACTGTAAAATAGTTGCGTAACTAGTGACTTAAGTTGTCAGATAATTATAAGAGATTTCAAAAGATGAGGGTCCCATGACAAGATTTGCCTTGGGCCCCCGAATGACGAGCTGCAGACTTTCCAGTTCAGCAACGAAGAGGTCAGCATATCGTGAATATACAAGTACTTTATAGATGTGGAAGTTGACAAAAACAGGATAAAATATGAAGTTGGTCCAACCTTTGCAGCTACAGTACAACAGCTTCCACTCTTCTGGGAAGACTTCTACAGTTAAAGTGTTTATGTGGAAATTTTATATCACTGATGTCGAACTTGAGAGAAGGTCTGTTAGCTCACCATCACTGTTTTCAATCTTCGCAAAGATGTTTGATAGGGTCAAGGTTCTGAAGTTACTCCACACAGTTTTAATGTTTATGAAGGCCCTTGTGGGGAAATTACGTGATTTGAATGTTTATCTGCACAAGTGGAGCTTAAACGTACCTGACATGCTTGGTAAAGCAGTTGGTGCTCAAACTTTTTGATACCCAGGATATTCTGGAACATCTCGTACAGCTGGTCCTTGCTCAAGATGAGCTCGGAAGCGGCGCTGGCCGTCATCCGTTGCTGCGCCTTGCGCGGATCCTCGTCCCCACGGTAGATGGTGTCAAACTTGGCCATCCAGGAGCTCAGAACCGTCTCCTTGCTCAGCCCGTCGATCTCCGGGAGGCTGCGCACGCGCTTCTCAATGTGCCTCTTGAACACATCCCTGAAGTCGCTCGCCGAGAAGCCACCGCTCTGGACCATTTTAGCCACGCGGTCGCTCTTTAAGAACACCTTTTGTTGTAGGAGACAGGCGATAAGGAGGCAGGATTAATGGTTACTGCAGTGAGCTGAATACTGGAGTGGAACAGACATTACATTACTCCACTGCTAGAAAATATAATCATTTCAGTTCATGTAGCATTTTTTCCCTGAAGGTTCAACATTTTCATCAAACATAATTACATTCAACAATTGTCAAAGACAGCGATTGACTGGCAACCAGTTCAGGGTGTACCCCGCCTCCTGCCTGCAGTTACCTGGGATAGGCTCCAGCATACCCACGACCCCAGTGAGGATACGCGGCGTAGAAAATGGATGGATGGATAGAATTGTCAAAGCGTTTAATGGTAACTTGTAAATCACCAGCTTTGCCATTCCAGAGAACAATACACTTTTACTTGTACTTTCACTCTCTTACACATGATAATGCAAGAGAAAATCTGAAGGATGTCTTGTACAGGAACACAGTTTGATCATCTACAAGTATCACACTCAAGGCCCCGGGCCAGATCAACACCAATAACGTGTCTATTTCATGTTTCTCACTTGGTTTGTTCTTTTCATTTCGGCAAAAACTCAACAGATATTGCAAGAATTTTTTCACCAAATCCTTTCTCTCTAGTTGTATACTGACTGTCAATATTTGCATGTCACAATTCTCCATTGCTTCAGATTTAAAAGTTATCAAATGTTCACAATATTAGAATTGAAAGTAGAATCCTTATTGTCATTCCAGTATATGACAATCAACTGCTAGGGCAATTCCATAGATGTACAGTATGTAATAACATCATGATGTAACTATACATTTACAGTACACTATATGGTGTTCACAATCATAACTGTCCACCAAGGCACAACATATCTACAATATATCTTTTGACAATAATAAATTTAACACCCCTGGACACTACAACATTGCACATCTAGTTATTCTAGCTGTTAACAAGAACACAGTTCTATGGACTGCACGCAGGGATGTTCAGCAACATGGCCGCCTGCTAATGACAGCCTGACAATGACAGACAAGATGACAGCATCAACGAAACAATGAAGCCCACTGCTTTGTCATCAAGACAGTCACATTTTGTCCTCAGCATCCAATGTGGCTAAAAAGCAACTGTGCTCACCATTTGGTAAACCGGGTACATGTACAAAGAACAAAGCTTTGGTCCCATTGATTCCTGCCTGGAGAGGCTTTTAAAGGCACAGGAGTCTTTAGGAAAATCAATGATTTAATTAATTATTGTGTCTCACACTCTTTCTGGCGGTAAAATAGAATACCAACAACCATTTAAATTATTTTGTCAATTACCAGAGCAATTTAATTTCTGATTAAAAAAGGTCTAGACCACCATAATATATGGGTTTACTCCACATCCTTTCTGTACGCAGTAGTAGCCTATGCACAGCACAGGCTGCACCAATGCAAAACTTCATAAAAAATTCAGTCTTTTATAATGGTAATATTTTGAAAACGTGCCGTACGGTGCTGACTCATACTGAGAGCTTGTGTGTAATGTTTTGTCCCTCTCATGTAGCTGAATAAGGTTAACAAAATTCTAAAATACCTCACAACTGCAGTGATATTCTGCTCCACAGCAAACTACAGCTATTTATAAATTTAAACCCGATGGGACTAGACGTGAGGTTTCATATGCTCCTCACTGATGCCACTAAATGGGACTTTACATTTTTGGGTTTGGGTTAAAGGTTTTAGGTATTTGTAAAAATGTTTTTTTTAAAAGCTACATAAGATTTGTCATTTGTGTGAGAACAGCGCCAGGAGATAATGATGATTCGTAGACATTGTTTGACAACATTTGAAACAGAGACCTGCTGAATAATGCAGGTGACTTTAACTGAAGGGTTCGCTCACGGGAATGGGCAATCCTGTGAGGACGTAGCATGGTTTTAGATTCTTGTCAATGCGCAATATAGTGTCAGGTATGTCCTCAATTGCCTGAGTATTATTGTTGACGTATCAGTTGTGAATGTAGGCTAAGTACTACCTAAAGGTGGAACTTTTGTTTTATTACAGTGAGGTATATTTTCCTACCAATGGTGCTACTTGGGACACTAGCACACAGACACTTCCCGAGCAGGAGGTAATGTCTTTTTCAACCTCATCTCAATACGAAATGTGCAAACTTACAACCAATAGCATGCATTGCATCTATAATATAGACTTACTGTATACCTATGAAAACATTAAAACTGGAAACACACATTTGTCACAAATCAAACTATACACTCTTTAGCAAGAAAATGTGTGCTTGTTTGATGATTACTAAAATAGCTTGGTGTATTTTACTCCGACCGTCAGCAACATAATCCAAAAAGCTGCAGGAAGTATGTTTCTGTTTTTGTTTTGTTTTTTTACCCCATTTTTGTCCATTGGAAGGGTGCATTTACTTTAAGTACTGCATGACAGACTCTACAGTGTGTCTCAAACCGGTTGTTACTATTTCAACTCCAACACAATCAGTTGACCACCAAATGTATTTTCAGAATAAAGAAGCAAAAAATAAGTGAAGCAGAATGTGGTTCATTATCCATATAGGAGATATAGATGTTAAGAGCCTAAACACCCCTGTTTTTCGGATACAAAAAAAATTATAAATCCTTCCAAAACGTCATAAGTCACATTAATGGTGGCAAACGTTTTGAAATGATTTGTCTTGGTCTCATTTTTTATATAACACCTGGCAGTACAGCTCACACCTCGAACAAGGGTGTTTAGAATTTTTATATCCATTGGATTTTGAATGCTCTCTTCCATGTAACTGTAAACAGTGGTACGGTGGTGATCAAAGCTCACTAAATGTTTAGTATAAGTGGCGCACCAGTTGCCGTTTTAGTCAGAAAACCATGTGTACTGTGTTCTGTAAATCTTTCCTCTTTTTCACATGGTTACATCTTATGGGAGACATTTGTTTTGTTTTTACACAATTTTTTTTCACCATAATATTTTGTGCTGTGCACCTTGTACAATGACCTGTGTACCACTTATAAATTGTCTTGTTCATTTAATCCAAAGCAGCAATATTCCCTCTTTGTATTAATACTGGGTTGTACCATGATTGGATGGTTGACATTAGAGACTTGAGAAGCACCCTAATTTGTTAGCTCACTTTTTCACCATTTTATGTATGAATGGTGATATCTACTGGTATGTATCCCTCATTTACATGAGTATAGCATATTACATCAATCATTACACGTAGGTGAAGCTCTAATTAACCTCTATCGCATCTACAGAATGTATAAGGGTTTACTGTATCTGCAGTTTTTCCATTATCCCTTTGCTTGTTTTTTTTTTTCCATTAAAGAATTGACCTTTAATATCCACTATCCGTCATGTCTCAAGCACGCGTGGTAATAACGACTTGCTTCATTATATGGATTGAAGAAAGTGAGCTTGGAAAGACGGCTGTGTCAGCCACATGGTCTGACTCATAATCTGCACAGTGAGAAACCTCCGCCACCATTTTATCATTCAGCCGCATGGATTTCAGCATTTTGACATGGAAACTGGAGCAGTCCTGCGTGGGGGCTTGGATTTATGGCCTGAAACCAGCGGGGCTCGACTTCGCCACATTTTTGCACTTCTACAATCAGCAGAAATGTATGTAGACTTGCATTCAGTCAGTGATGAATTCAGAAAGTCATCCAGCCTCCGCTTCGCGGAAAAATGGTTATGATTGAGCGTGTGCCGCTGTGATTATCGTGTGCTGATACCTCATGGTAGCTCTGCACAGCGTTGATGAAGGCTTCATCAGCCACAATTTGTGTGTCTCCGTTCAGGAATGCCTGGAAGCGATCCTTGGTCTGTTGAAGCTGCTGCTTGGTTATCTGTTGAGGCAAGGGAAAACAAAGGACAAAGCGGCATTAAAGCGAGATTAGACAACACTGTCGAAATGGACATAAATTAGCATAGACAATGTAATCCGTCCACTTTTTAAATGTTCTTTTCACCCCAGAACTTTGTCTCCGGGAGTCTAAGCACTCCCAGGCCAGCTGGGAGATGTAGTCAACCACTGCATCCTCATTTGGCCTTACAAGCTCTCCCAATCTGCAGCTTTAAAGACAGGCGCTATTCTGGGCCCACCAAATACACCAAGAGGCAGCTCCTGGCATAAAGTAGAAAATGCTCAATGACACACACTCAAGTTTCTTAGCGTCCAAAGGCATCACCCGGAGAGAGACCAAAACAGCCCGTCTTGGCTGACTGGATGCGCAATCTCCTTCTCTCAGGCACCACACAGGGGTCATGACCTCAGGTGCAAGCGAGAGCAAAGATTGACTGTTCGATCGAGAGACAAATCGAGTGCTTAGCTTTATGGCTCTGCTCCGTCTTTGCCGCCACAGTAGTCAGCAAGCAGTAGTCAATCTTAAAATCTTTTTTTTTTTTTTTTTTTTTTTTTTTTTTTTTTTTATCATCCCTCATGAATAAAACTCCAATGTTGCTGACTTCTTCCACTCTGATCCCACTCGTGCTCCCCACCTTAACACGCACTAACATGATCTCAAACCTATCACCTTGAGCTGAGAGTTGCTCCAGCGGATATTGTAGGTGACCCTCCAAAAGAAAGTACACAACACACAGATAACCGTGAAATGGAACCTCAATGCCATTTATTCACCTATTCTGAAGTCTGTTGCACAAACAAGTTTTCCTTGTAGGATTTGGAAATTAAATTCTTTATTAAGATTGACCTAACTTCACCAGAGAGAACATGTTTTCCTGTAGTAACAAACAAGGTTATGTCAGGAACAAGCAGAGGAAAATATTTTGGATGAGAGATCATCCAGTGTGCCTTGGGGTATTCCAATTTTACTTAATTGGTCCAAAAAGTATTATTTATTTACTACAAACAATATATCTTTGTTCATTTATCTATCCCAGCGATGTATAGTGACAAGCAGAATGATTACCGTAATTTCCTGTGTATAATGCACATTTTTTCCCCCAAAAAACACTGTCAAACGTCAATAGTGCGCATTATACGTAGGTATAGGGGCGAATGGGGGGGGGGGAAAACTTTCACATTTTATAAATGTAAGCCGCCTTCTAGTGGTTATGAAAAAGCTTGTACACTTTCATTCCAATATGACAGGGGTACATAAGACTGCATATATGTACAGTTGTGCTCATAAGTTTACATACCCTGGCAGAATTTCCGAAATATTGTTTTTGTTTTAAAAAAATAAAATTTGTTTATGGTTATGTTTTGTTTAATTATAATGATTTTCTGAAATGACTGACCATTTAATTTGAATCACATTAAAATAAAATGGATGGTCTTTCATGTTTTCTTTAAAGAATTTTAGCCAGCTTACAAATTCTGCCTGGGTAATCAAACATGAGCACAACTGTGTGTTTTCCAATTTACTAAATAAAGGTATGGCTGTGAATTTCAAAATAACAGCAAGTAAATAAATAAAAAAAAGGATTACGTGTTGAAATAAAGTGCTTAACTTCAGAATAATTCTTTGGAAACTTACAGATAATACTTCATGTTTTTATCATATGGTAGAAGCAAAATCATGCATTGTAAAAATGCATTATACATCGGTAAAAGGGTTTTCCAGAATATTTAGGTCAATTTTGGGGGTGCGTATTATAAATGGGTGCACATTATACAATTACAGTAAATGCTCTTCAATTAAATGACAGAAGGTAAGCTCCAATTATATGGATCTATTGCCATTCATTCACAGGTGGATCTGTTACCATTCATAGAACAGAATCAATAGTATTATCAGTTATCATAATTTTTAGTATATCTATTTTTGACATTTGTGTTTGGTGGTGAGCTGTGAGATTTTTTTCATGTTAAATATATGCCATGATTTAATAAATGTTGGGAAACACTGGACTGGATGGAGTAAAAATCGGCTTGCATATTGGACATTAGGAAAACAATACACCAAAAGAATGCTCATGTTCTAACAGACTGGGGTCCATAATGCAGTTGCAAAAACCCGACCATATAATTTAAAGAGTAGTCAAATGAATACAGACACTTAACCTTTACCTCATTTGCTTCAATGTTGAGATATTTTATATGTACATAAAGAACCTAATTAAAATAATATACGCCTTTTTATACCTTATCCTTTTTGTTTCACCTCACTTTGGTTGAAATGTCCTTGAATTGATTTAACACATGCTAACAGAGTCAGTGACCTGAAAGTCAATAGGGCGGCCATCTCCCTGTGACAAATGTTGTCTATACTTCAAGCTGTTGTGTATATCATACAAGCACAAGGACAGGCTGGTAATGTGTTTGTGTGTGTGTGTGTGTGTGTGTGTGTGTGTGTGTGTGTTTGTGCATGTCCTAGCAACTTTGGTGTGGGTGGAAGATAGACATGCATTCCATATTATGTGCCTGAGAGGCAATCTCGATAACATCTGCGTGCCTGTCGCACTCCCCTACAAAACCCCTTCAGTCTGGTTAGAATAAATGAGAATTAACAATATTCTGTCAGCACCGAAGCAAATCATAGGATTGATTTTAGAGACGCTGCCATAATAAAAACAGTTCCATCCATTCATTTTCTGTACCGCTTATCCTCATTAGAGTCATAGTTGAACTGTAGCCTGTCCTAGATGATTGATTGATTTTGATGTATTTATTTATACCAGTTTACTGGATTTGAAATCAGAAGTCATGGAAGATAGTGGAAAGTAAATATTTTAATATACAACTAGATAGGGATTAGGTGCAAATAAGTGCTTGTAAAACCAGTTAAAGTGAAGGGGGAAATGCCATTTCTGTGCTGAGTTTCAGCCAAAATAAAATCAATTTTGAAAGAAACCTGAAGTTTTAGTGGGCCGTATAAAATGATGTGACAGGCCGGATCTGGCCTTGCGTTTGATACCTGTGCCTTAGCATGCAGTCCGTGTTTGTTGTGATCACTCATAGCTCCTCCTGTATTAACCAAACTTACAACAACTTTAGAGATCATTAAGGTAAATTTTTTTTGTCAGGTTTTCATAATCAAAAGTAGCTCTGGGAAACGAATAAAAATGTTGTAGTCATGACAGCTTGGAATATTGTCAATTGTCACACTTGAAAAAACGGGCAGACGACCTGCATAAGAATTATCTTTTTGGTGTATGCATCATTTAAACTTAACAAACCTATTTATTTATTTTTTTTTTGCATTTAAAAAAAAAAAAAATGTGAAATACATTTGTCAAAATTTTCAAACGGTTGTTAAAAACACAATCGATCAATATATTTCATAGTCTTAATTTGTGCACCTCCATTTTATCTCTTTTACTGTGTCATGTTCTGTCCTTTTATGTACTGTACTGTACTGTCGTTCACACTGTGTTCCGCAGCTATACTCTTAATGTATGACGCAGGTAACGCTATCTCAACTACACACACCACAGTGGAAACACAAACCAGATTAGATGAGGGTTAGGGTTCCTAATCGGACATGTCTAGGCTATACCGTAAATATAGCTTTAGTGTTGCTTGTACCTCAAGATTTCAGATCTGCAACAGGCAGAATAAATACTTTTCTCCTATGTTTTAAAGGCCTCAACATGTAAGAAACATTGGCTCTTGGCACGAGGATGCGTCTTTGTGAGGCGGCAGAGGGCTGGTTAATGATTGTTCCCTTCCAAATTCAATTAAACATTTTCCTCCATAACAATTATAAATGTGAGTCAATGCCGTCGCTTAGCAGTCAGCCAAATTGGTCGGTTGCTTGCACTTTCTCCCCGGGGTGCGTATACGACATTAAAATAAATCCTTAAGATATGGAATTTTTTTAATGTAATCATTAGGTTTGGCCCTTCTGTGGCTTGGCCAGTGACAGACTATTAATCTCTTCATCAACATTATCAGCATCGCGTGCACAAAAGAGAGAGACTGGTGTGCTGATAGGGGAACTGTACTGATTAGTGACCATACTGATGGGCGAGGGAAAGTGCCTACATTTTCATCTGATTCCACATTCCCAAGACATATTTTTCCTACTTGGTGCATATTGATTCTCCCTCTATGGCTGTTATCAAGATTGCAGCACAGCCCAGTGATTCATTTGCAGCAGTGAAGTAAACATTAATCACCCCCGCGTATCAATAGAGGAGCCAGGCAAAGGCATTATGCAAGGAAAATATTTACTCTACTTACTATTCAAAACTATTTGACTGTATGTCTTAACTCGGATGCTTCTGTGATTAGTTGAGTCACTGTGACCTATATTGAACATTTAGTCACATTTTAATAAAATTATCATGTTTTGCAGAATTACAGTGCAACTTCATAAGTCATGAATGTTCATATAATTTTAGCCCATACCTTAAGTAGAAGGGGAAGCAGCATTTAATTCATTGAAAGGTGCAAAAGTGAATGAAAGAGGGACTTGAATGGGGCACTCACCCATGCACCTTAATCCAGCCCTGCGTGTTTATCAATTTATCTCTGTCGAATTTTATTCCCCATAGCTTATAGGGTGCATGACATAGTTGTCCTTGCAGCGCTGTGACGGGCGGATTAATTATCTAAATGAGAAAAGCGTATAATGCAGCCTGGGTGGTTTAGGGTGCTGAATCACACTTACAGTAAGCTTCCTCTTGAAGTTACATCACATTGAAAGTCGATGGTATTTTCCTAAATTAAGGGGATGCAGTTTTGATGTGTAGCATAAGGCTGTACATAAAGTAGGTATCATTTATTTGTGAGGTGTTTCAGGGAAGTAGGTAGAGATGCAATATAATTAAACACTAAAATGAATTAAAGGCCTACAAGGGAGCAGAAACCATGGGCAAGAAACACAACCATCAATCTTAAAAAACTGAGAAAATATACAGAAGCAACTTCATCAAAAACCATTGCTCCATAAAGTGTACTGAAGATAAAACTTAATATCCACAGCGACATTTATCATTCACCACAACATTCACTATGCCTGAATGAGATTTAAAATAAGAGCTGTATTAAAACGTTTGCCTTAAAGTAAAGTTAATAAAGCTCCATTGGGTGAGAGCAGTTTTTTTCTTTCATTTTGTCTCCAGTGGTGTTGATCTGCACTGCATGATACTGAGGGATTTTTCTATTCTAACACACAATCTTAAAACAACAATAATGCAAAAAAACGTCAAAAAATTACCTGGCTTAGTATATAAATAGGAAGGACAAAATATAAAAAAATGCCTCTCAATACAATATCACATGGCAAACTATATCCACAACGGCAAGCATATGGTTAAATTATTATCTCTCTGACAGTATTAATTAAAATCATGCATGGCAGGCAGGCAGACCTTTTGATGCCGCTTTTATTAAATCTCATTCGGTGATGTTGGTGTAGTGGCAGTGAGTGTATGTAAAGACTAATTTTGAACATTTTAACAGATTTTTTTTTAATGAGACCCCACACACGATGAGGAAAAATCCTTATCTGTGTGCTTACTGCTCTTGTAGTGTGTTGGTTACACAAGATTACCAACACAGCACCGCACACATAACAATGTCTTCTGTAGTACCAAGACTGACCTGTGAGAGGCAGCATGTTGCAACATGGCATCCAGATTACCGGAAAATACAAAGAAGAAGAAAGAGTAGCAGTAGTAGTAGTAGTAGTAGTAGTAGTAGTAGCAGCTAACTGCTTATCTGCTAACTATATTACGGTTGCAAAGTCCCAAAGGTGTTGACCACGCCTATCAGCGTTTGCCACTGGAAATATTGAAAATGTTTAAAATTATGATTGTGTTTTTTTGTGGTTTCATCAACCACAAAAAAAACACAATCATGTGTGGTTTCATCAAAAAACCACAATTATGATTGTGTTTTTTTGTGGTTTCATTGTGGTTTCATCTGCTCAGAAATGGTTTTCTGAGCAGATGAGAGAGAAGGAGAGAGAAAAAAAATCACTTTTAACACACCCCACACCACAGGATAATCAGTCGGGATAATAAGTTATAAATTGTAATTGTGTAAAATTATAATGTCTTTGTCTCAAAAGTGTTGTCTGTTGTCGTACTAGAGCGGCTCCAACTAGCGGAGACAAATTCCTTGTGTTTTTTGGACATACTTGGCAAATAAAGATGATTCTGATTCTGATTTGTGGGAATAACATATGTTAATGTGCAACGAAATATTGGTTCCCAAACAGAGTCCTTTCTTGGTTTTCACCAACACAAAGCACAATTCACTGACAATGCACATGTCGCATCTGAGCAAACAGCGAGTGTGCATGACAGCTGCACAAAGTCAAACACAGCAAGTCCAGCGCCACGAAGCCTCTGTGGTCACAGAACTACAGAAACACAAAAGACTGGTGGTCTGGCTATTCTCCCCCAAGCAGTAACGTTCACATTCATTTGCAGCAAAAGGCACACAAATGCAGCATTGTGTGAGTAAACGGCACTCGTCGAGGTCAGCAAACAGCCAGGTGTATGGTCCGCAGACACACACCAAACACGTCGTGTGTCTGCAGCCGCCACTGTGCTGTCATACTACAAGTTGTGGCACTGCCCATGCACATAGGAGTACACCGTGTTCACCAGCTAAGCCGCTTCTCGTAACAGACATCCATTATCACACCACCCACTCCCTCACAGCAGCCATCCTGCTCGGTCCCCGGTCTTCAGTAATGCAGTTACCGAGCAGAAAATGAGCCCTTACACAACTATGACATAAATGACATGGACGTGTGAACTTCCCATGGTTTACAGGCTAAAATCAGCGGGGCTCTTTGAAAAGGTCGCGGCAAAACAAAGCTATCAAAACTGTCTGCGGGAAGTAGATCCAGAGGTTTATAATTACATCATGCAAATTTACTTTATACAACTCGCCAAAATAAAAGGATTTTAAATTATTTGCAGTAAATTCTAACATATATTTTGTCTTTATTGGCATCTGAAATTGGTTAGCTTATAATACCTGTTGAAGGTCGTATAAACGCATTTCAGATTTTTAAAAAAAAATAAAACTCCATTGTAATTTGAGTATACAGTGGTTGTAAATGTATGGATTGCATACACAGCATATTACATACGCATTGCCTACTAGGTTTTACCGTACTAATTTCTAATCTTTACTGTATTGTATGTGGGTATGTACACTCACAGATTCTGCCTTTACAAAGATAACAATGCTCAATCTGGGTTTGAAACTGTCAGAGAGGTATTGATTCAACAAAATGTTTCTCGTGGCGTAGTGCAGTGTGCAGTCATGTAAAGCGTAACACGCATGTACAAATTCTGAAAAATGATGGAGTTGAAACGAAAATGAAATGAACAGGCATTTCTTAAAATAAACGTACACATTTGCTAGATCCACGTTACAAAATGAGCAAGAATTTCTCACTCAAAGGTGTAATTTGAAATTAAAATATTGTTTATACAATACCATGTTTACTTATAGGGTCAACTTGAGCCATTTTATACAATCTGTTGTGTTTGACTAGAGAACATTTGCAAGGTATTGCATTTAAGAATTATCCTCCAACCTCCCAAAGAAGGCAGCAGTTAAAAAGATGAGACAAATTTGAGACGAAATGCACAAAAGAACGATGCACGCTCTCGGTACTGTGCAGGCACATTAATAAGCAGAGTTAATTTTATCCACGCAATTACTGCAGTCAGACATAAGATCATTTCAAGCTGGAAAATTGGCCATTTCTCTGGCGGTTCATAATCACACATTGATTTTACACATTTATGTCAAGTATAAATAAGCAGCGGCACGGTAGACTACTGGTTAGAGCGTTTGCCTCACAGTTCTGAGTTCTGAATCCCCGGCCCCGCCTGTGTGGAGTTTGCATGTTCTCCCAGTGCCTGCGTGGGTTTTCTCCGGGCACTCCGGTTTCCTCCCACATCCCAAAAACATGCATGGTAGGTTAATTGAAGACTCTTAATTGCCCATAGGCGTGAATGTGTGTGCGAATGGTTGTTTGTTTGTGTGCCCTGCGATTGGCTGGCAACCAGTTCAGGGTGTATCCCGCCTCCTGCCCAATGATAGCTGGGATAGGCTCCAGCACTCCCGCGACCCTTGTGAGGATAAGCGGCTCAGAAAATGGATGGATGGATGGATACTCCGTGTTGAAAAATGAACAGATGGATGGATAAGTAAGCAGGACAAACATCTTGTTCAGAAATTCCATTTCCTCTATAGGTGTGCATCAACTGCAGTTTTGTCACTTTCAACATCTACAGAGACTCAAAGCAGAAAAGATGGAAGTCATAAAGAATTTACTTTGGCATGTTGCAGATTAATGCTGACTTTCATATTTTATAATTTGCACCTCATGTAGTTGCTAGAATGCCTCCGAGTCAAGACTTCAACCGAGACCAATCCTAATTAGGATCACCACCCAATTAGATACCAAACTTCTGTATGTGACTTACTATTTAAAGATTAATCTCTTAAAGAAAAGTTTCTCAAAAGTTAAGTTGGAAATCCAGAAAATAATCCGCTTCATTCAGAGAAATAAATGATCACGTAATCCTGTTAATGGACGAACACCAATGAAAACAATGCCCTCTGTGGAATTAATTCAAGAAAATATTTTTTATAGGAAATATAGTCAGATTGACAAAATATTATATCAACACGGTACTTACTGTATATGTATTAGTAACATGTAAGTGGTTCTCCGCAGTAATAAACACTAAGCAGCCACAAGTCTTATTATGGACCTGTCTACCTCTAAAACCATAAAACAATGTACTTATTGTATGTACAGCATATATTTGTCCTCAAAGAGGAAGTGAAATGCTTTTGGACGTGTACAATGCATGATGTATACTGTACATATCAACCAGCATGTTGCCATGACATCATCCCTTCACCACAGAACAGTATATCACCCGTAAACAACATTGTTGCCCCTGCTTTGTTTTCTCTATATGACATTGGATTATGTTTTGTATAGAGTAACAATTTCAAGAAGAAGATTGACAGAGAGAGTGGTGGAGATTAATCAGTCAGGACGGACACACTAACTAACCTTAAGCTCCTTGTAAAATTCATGGATTTGCTCCATCATTAAAGAGTTTTTTTATTATCGTCAGCTTGTCAAGGTTGGGCAGGACAAAAATAAACATTGCAGTCGACGTCTAACATCCAGGATCACGTGGGCTCTGCTGAGACATAAAGGTTTAATTAACACGTGCACAACGGAAATAGAAATCAACTGGTGCAGGGAGAACGTCAGAATGTGAAATTAAGCTTTCAAGCCAGAGCACAGATGCACTTGCGCATTTGTGTGAGGGATGAATAAAAACACACCAAATCCTAAATTGTCCTGCAAAACCTCCTTGGGGCGACATTTTCATTTCGATTGCTGTTTTCTACTAACAACAGTGTCCCAGTGTGCGTTCAATTCATTAGCTGCTGCTGCTTTATCAGCTGAATAACGAAGGCAAAAACATGTCTAACCCTGGCAGAGTTGGAAGTAAAATATTTCGGGAAATTTTGCTCCACAATAAATGTTCAAATCGCTATGTTATTTTCCAATGTGTGATGAGCTATGCCTGCTCAGACTGGAGGTGAAGGATACATTTCTACTGCTTTTAGGCTTGCACTATTTCTCAGTCCACGTCAATATCTGAAGCACATGAATGATTTTTGTCAGTACTGATTTGACCCTGACTGGAAAGCCTCTTTTATTGTCAAGTTATGCCCTCGTGCAGGCAGAACTCAATTTGAAGCTCTTACCTTATAATGCAAATCATTCGACATGAGCTCCCTTTTGCTGGTCTCCCATGCGACTCTTTCAGGCACATGATGAGTCACTTTTACCTCAATGAGCTCGATGTACATGTTCTAATGTAATCTTGCTAAGTTTATTTTATTAAGGAAAAGAAATTAACATGCTAGACCTAGAGAGAATCAACTTGCGTGCTACGTTTAAAACAACTTGCGAGGATGTAGTAGGCTTTTGTGGGAAAAGAAAAACAATGTAATTACATTGTACCTCCCTTAGTCAGGTGAGGGTCATACTGGCGGCATCATGAAACCCTTTTTTTTTTAGACTGTTATTATTGGTCATAAAAGTGTACGAATAAGTTATTATAACCACTGTATAACTGTGTGATATTATGTTAAAACAGTTTGAAACTATGTAAAGACTTTTATGTTGCCTCATTTATTTTCTAACACCAACAGTCACTCAAGTAAATTTCAAGTTTGAACTTTAACTCCTGACTCAATGTAGCATCATCTCTGGCTGGCATAGCACTAAAATACTCTAAATCAGGGGTAATCAGCCTTTTTGAAACTGAGTGCTACTTCTTGGGTACGGAACAACGTGACGGGCTACGAGTTTGATGCACGCTTCGGAAATAACTAATTTGCTCAAATTACTTTAAACTATACAATTCTCAATTCCAATGAAGTTGGGATTTTGTGTAAAACATAAATAAAAACAGAATATAATAATTTGCTATCCTATTGAACTATATTCAATTGAATACATTACAAAGACAATATATTTTATGTTCAAACTGATCAACTGTTTTTTGGCAAATATTCACTCATTTTGAATTTGATACCTGCAACACATTCCAAACAAAAACCTGTGACAGGGACACATTTACCAGTGTTACATCATATTTCCTTTTAACAACACTCAATAAGCATGTGGGTACTGAAAACAATTGTTGAAGCTTTGTAGGTGGAATTCTTATTCATTTCTTGCTTGATGTACAACTTCAATTCGTCATATTTTGCGCTTCCTAATGCACCGCACATTTTCAATAGGCGACAGGTCTGGACTACTGGCAGGCCAGTACTTGCACTCATTTACGACGAAGCCACGCTGTTGTAAAATGTGCAGAATGTGGCTTGGTATTGTCTTGCTGAAACAAGCATTGATGTCCCTGAAAAAGACTTTGCTTGGATGGCAGCATTCTGTATGTTGCTCCAAAACCTATATGTACCTTTCAGCATTGTTGGCGCCTTCATAGATGTGCAAATTACCCATGCCATAGATTCTAACACACCCCCATACATCCCAGATGCTGGCTTTTGAACTTTGTGCTGATTACAATCCAGATGGTCCTCTTTGGCCCGGAGAACACAACGTCCATGACTTCCAAAACCAATTTGAAATGTGCACTCATCAGACCGCAGCACACTTTTTCACTTTGCGTTAGTCCATCTTATATGCGCTCGGGCCCAGATAAGCCTGCTGCGTTTCTGGGTGTTTTTGATATATGGCTTTTCGTTTGCATGGTCGAGTTTTAACTTGCATAGTAGTGACAAACTGTGTTAACTGACAATGGAAACGTGTTCCTGAGCCCACGTGGCAATATCCTTGACACAATGATGCAGGTTTTTAATGCAGTGCCTTCTGAGAGATCAAAGGTCATCGGCATTCAATGTTGGTTTTCGGCCTTGCCGTTTATGTGCAGAGATTCTCTGAATCTTTTGATGTTATTATGGACCGTGCATGATGAAATCCCTAACTTCCTCGTTGTCTGTTGAGAAATGTTCTAAAACTGTTGAAAGTATTTGCTCACACAGTTGTTCACAGAGTGGTCAACCTCACCCCACCATTGCTTGTGAACAACTGAGCCTTTCGGGGATGCTCCTTTTATACACACTCACCTGTTTCCAAACAACCTGTTCACCTGTGGAATGTTCCAAACCGGTGTTTTTTGAACATTCCTCAACTTTCCCAGTCTTTTGTTGCCCCTGTCCCAGCTTTTTTGGAATGTGTTGTTTGCATCAAATTCAAAATGAGAGAATATTTGCACAAAAACAATGACGTTTATTGGTTTGATCATTATCTTGTGTTTGTAGTATATGCAATTGATATAGGTCAAGAATGACAAATCATTGTATTCTGTTTTTATTTACATTTTACGCAATGTCCCAACGTCATTGGAATTGGGTTTGTAAGTTATTATTAATAATAAATGATATTCATCTGTGAAGACACTGATCATGTTAATAATTTTTCACAATAATTATTAACAATGATTTAACAAGGTAAGAAACAGATAAATATCCATATGCAGCACTTTATTTCTATAAATCCCTGTAAGTGAGTACATTTCACATCTACAACATTCCTAGGAAATTATAATGTTCCATTACTAGTGTGAAATTTTTAAAACAGGTCCACGGGCTAAACATATAGTCCTTGGTGGGGCACCATGTTGGTGACCCCTCTTTTGTATACTAACTAGGCAGTAAATCTGCGGCAGTGCAAGCAGCTAACGTCAGTAATACTCCGTTACCCCGCCATCAAAATTCTTGGACAGCTGCTATGGTTCAGACACAAGTCTTCTTTAGGCGATACAAAACAATGGTGCACTGTTGATCCTTTCGTACTTTCTGAACTGAGCTTTTATGAGGTACGCCGCAGGCTCGCAAGATTTGTAGAAGTCAGATGCTAACATCTGACTTGACGCCGTGCATAATGACCGTTCAATCTCAAACTTTCGTTCCATTTCTGACTTATATGACCAATTGAGTGGGGCGGGGGGGTTGAAGCTTTTTTTGAACGGGGAGGGGCTATATTTGAAATTATAACAAAGTATAATATTGTTGCAGAAAAAAAATCTGTCTTCAGTGCCGTGTTTGTAGCATCTTGCATAGGAACTAACATTTTTTCGCAGCCTATCACAATGGAGGGTTTTGCATTGTGCTTGCACCGTGGTGCTTATATCGTTTGACAAATAATCCAGTTATGAACATAATGGAATGCTTAACTTTCCCCTATATAGCTCAGTTCCAAGAATAGAAATATTGCAATTCTAAGAGCTTTATATTCATTGATTTTTATACCACTTATCCTCATTAGTGTCTTGAGGAAGCCTATCTCACTTGACTTTTGGGTAAGAGGCCAAATACACCCTGCAATGAACACCAGCCAATCACAGGGCATATAAAGACAAGCAATTACTCACACGTGTGGACAACTTAGACTGTTTATTTACCCTACCATGCATGCTTTTGGAATGTGGGAGAAAGCTGGAAAAAAACCACACAAGCAAGAGCTGAGATTCAAACCCAGGACGTCTTGACTGTGAGGCAGACAGGGAACATTACACTTTTGCGCAGTTATCTTTTTCTGCAGCAGTTTCACTCACACCATCATTGATAATTTGCCTCTTTCTGTTATGCCATTTTAACTCCCCTGTCTGACTTAGTTCCACTCTTTCATTATATCAGCTGTCTTTCATCCATTAGCCAAAATGCCATGCTTAGCTTGATTAATATATCACATCACATAAACTGGACAAATGTATCAGCAAAGATGAATCCATTATGTCGGTGGATGAATTTTTCCTTTGCATTTATTAAAGGCAAAACTTCTGTAAGATCTTTAATGCAAGCGTCTCCTCTCTTTATCTGATGTGTCAAAAGATACACCAAAAGGCTCAGGTTTTTTTTTCTTTTCATATTTTGAACCTGTGTTCGAAAAGACACTCACATCAGCCACAATATTAGGTACACTTTCACAATCTGATGTAATTCCAAAACAATTGCAGTTTTAAAGAAAACTGCACAAAGATAATGCTCAAATTTTGGATGACACCGTCACAGAATTGTGCATGGCATTATATTGAGTTACATGAGGGTTAAAGTGTACTTAAGCTGTGGCTGATGAGTTTTGAGTGATAAACAAGACTAAATGAACCACCAACAAGTGCTGTGAAATATTACCCGCAGAATACATTAAAAGTCACAAAGACAAGTGAATAGTTATCATATTAATAAAACAAAATAATAACTGATCCCTCATACCTTTATGACAAATGAGTGACAAATGTTGATGTAAATGCAGTTGCTTTCAAGTCCTTTGTTTTTCCAAGCTCAGCACCACGGAGGCAACCTTCATCCAAGTAGCACTGATTTGAATTCACTCTACTTCACATTCACATCACACAGGCTCCCTCGGTCAGCAAGAGGCTGGATGCTTTTAGAAAGTGCTGAGCCAAGAGGCGCTCTATTAGGAGATGATTGGGTCAGGCTAACTTACGGAATAACAAATCATCCTGGGGAGAGAGAAAAAAAAAAAAAATCTGAAACTTATTTGTGATCTATGACAATCATAAGCATATGAGTTTGAGGGCATCATATCAGTTTGGACAGAACAAATCTCTCCCATCTCAGGGATGAAACGGTTTACGGTATAACAAGAGTTGTTCACGTCACAGCAAAAGGAGAAAGATGCAAAATGTAGAAGGAAAAAATGAAGACCACAACGAGGTAGCCCCAATATTTCACCACCTGCAAAGAAGACCAGAGCAAACGTGTGGGCTTATTACATATGCAGAGAATGCAGGGGGGAAAAAAGTTGCTGTGAAGTGGACAACACGTGAACTCTTTTGACTCATCTCTGTTTTTACCATCACTGTCATCTTAATAATTTAAAGTAAATTGTACAAGGTCTTGCATGCATGACAATTAAATTTAGTGGTTGCTGTTTACGATGACTATAAAAGTACATAGGGTTGTTGATTTCAAATTCTTTGTATACCAAATCTAACTAATATTTTGGTGCTTGTATCTGTAATTCCCTTTCGCAATTAGCGAAAAACTGATGCCTTTGATTACTGTAATATGACATTTTCGTAACGTGACTACTTCCCACATTAGATGTCCAACTCGTCCGAGTGCGACTTTCCAACAAGACAAAGCACAGAAAAGTCTGGCGATGTGGAAGTGATTGACCCCACTAGTAGGGGCAAAAAGCCATCAGTCAACTGGTGAGGTGGTCTCTGACACCACCTATGAGCCTGTCATCTCCTCCAGGATCCCGTACTTTCACATCCATTCACAAGCGCACTGTCACATCAAGAGCGCCTACTAAACGTGTGACCTCAGCCACCAGGGAAGTGTAGACACCCGGAAAAGTGCTAAATGGCTGAGGCCCGCCGTGTGTCAGAGCCCACTGAGGGTCTGTGGTTGAGACTTCAGATGTACCATATGGTTATAGTGCTTTCCAATGTAATCAGGTATACCGCATCGTAAAGCTAAAGTAGACATAATAAGGTTTTGATTAGCACTGTCAGACAGGTATTATTTCAACAATACACTATTTACATTATCTGAGTTATGAGTTGCATAAGAAAGACAAAATAATGGAAACAGGTCAGTACGATACAGTGCAGTTCTACACCACTACGAAGTGTATATACAAACTTGCTATCTCAATATTAAAAATATTGGTTGATAGAAAACTGTTGACAGCACAAAAGTGCCATTGCTGCAAGTTGAATTAAGAGTTCATATTTAGAACTAATGTCAGCAAAATAAATAATTCAGTAATAGCAATTGGTGCATACAATATTGAGATATTTCTGATCCAGATTAAACCAATTACCTGACTCATCACTTGACCATCATTTACAACACTCATAAATGTTAATTTGTAAACTACTGTATGTGTTGCTCAGCAGTCCAAAAACATGATTTCTTGTCTTGTTCTTATAGCGTTGATTGATTTGATTCTGACTTCAGTAACCTGAGAGATGTTTACGAGTCTTCTTTATAGTGACATCACAACAATGTTCTATTATACGGCCAAAGCTGATCCCGTACTCATCATGATGAATACAAACGGTAAGCTTTGCACGGCACACTAATGTAATAATGTAGTTAAGATGCATCATGTGTCCAGTAATGAACAATATTTTTATTATTATTGTATTAGACATTGTCCAATTCAACTGGGCTTCCTAATGTTAATGTAAAATGGAGGACTATAGCCAGCAGGAATAAAATAATGGGGACACGATCACATTAATCACCAACAGAATCTACGCATAGCAATATCTTAAATCATTTACTGTCAACATATCCTTTAATTTAAATTGTGCAATTAATTTAAGCACGTCCCAAGACAATTAGGCATGCATGTAAGTGTACGTTACCAGATAAAATATGAACATTTGAGCAGCAGCAGTCCCACACTGCGGCTTACACGAAGACGCCACTCTGTCAGCAGGAGGAAACGTACTGTATTTCCGTCGCCCTTCAAATGCCCGTTTCCCCCCTTTTGTGTCGCCCTTTCACAAGGTTAAGGCAGCATGTTGAAGACGCAGCGGTGGAGCTGACGTACTTTGAAGCCCGGCCTGTTTCTCTGTGATAGTCCATCACTGACTGCTGCATGTGTGCCAGAACCTCTAATAACAGATTACCATGGAGCTGCTCCATATGTTTTGCTTTGGCTTTGAGTTGTTTCATTACAAACAAATTGCTTCATCATATTTCTGTGACTAATCCATAATAGCCTCAATGTAATAGGCTGCATGGACTGTGATGTGAGGAATGAGCATTTAAGAATATACGATGTAAGAGTTACTTTTAGAAAAATACTGAATTGCACTGAAATAACTGCTTCATGACCTGACACATCATGGACTTACATTTTAATACCCTGCATTGTTAATGGTCTCCATGCAATTATTCTCCTTTAATATTCTTAACATTTACAGAAACTCTGCACACCTTATGCCATTTATTTTTGCACAAGGACTATTATTTTCCTTAAAAATAATATATTCGTTGTAATGTAGACCAAATGAAATTTTGCAGCCTGCCTGGAGAGAGACTTTGTGCTCTGGTTGCATTGCACATGATTGTTTGTCCAGGTAGTCACTCACCCACAGCCCAAAGGATTGTGACTGGCTGAGATGCCAGATATAAAAGTGCATTACTAAGCTTGCATTAGACTGTCGGTAACCTCTGCCAAATGGGACTACAAACAAACAAATAAATGGAAACACTGTGGTTCGGCCTCCCACATACACTTGTTCATGACTCAGCAGAAAACACTGAGCATACTGTGTCTAAAGGAAGACGGCGGGTTAAATACAAACACGAGCCGCAAGTGCAATTTCTCCAATGTTGATTACAGTGTGGATAAGACCAGAGGAGACGTTAAATGGATATTCAGCAAATCCATTGCGTACGTTGAGAAACGGAAATGCTCATTCAGTGGATTAGTGGAAATATTAGTACAAGGAAAATAAGTATACACTAGGTTCATACTTGGTGACTTTGATAGTATACAGTAAGGATGTCCTGATCTAAAATTGACTTCAGTGGTTAGCACATCTGCCTCACAGGTCTGAGGACCAGGGTTCAAATCCCGGCCTCGCCTGTGTGGAGTTTGCATGTTCTCCCCGTGTCTGCGTGGGTTTTCTCCGGGTACTCCGGTTTCCTCCCACATCCGCAAAACATGCATGGTGGGTTGATTGAAGACTCTAAATTGTCCGTAGGTGTGAATGTAAGTGCAAATGCTTGTTTGTTTATATGTGACCTGCGATTGCCTGGCGACCAGTTCGGGGTGTAGCCCGCCTCTCGCCCGAAGATAGCTGGGATAGGCTCCAGCACGCCCGCGACCCTAGTGAGGATAAGCGGTACAGAAAATGGTTGGATGGATGGATGGATAGATATATCAAAGGTGCATTAAGATGTGTATGAACATTTCACAATGAAATGTATCTACAGTAACTCGGCGTCTCAGGATAAGGAAGCTCATTAAGGCTACCTCAAGAGGTCTGAGCATAAAAGTCACCTTGGGAGGCCAAATTGATGAAGCAGAGGGTCTTCATTCATTGCATTCTTCACCTACATTTGCTGGAGGCAACAAGTCCCAATCCAAATGCGTTCTACCGCTTTTTACACGCCCGAGCTTGCACGCCGAACTGCTTTCTGGGCTGCACAATTGATCTCACTTGGGAGTTTAAATTATGCCCGTGCAACGCTCCACTCCTGTCTGCAGCTCTGCACCACCTTTCCACTATATCTGGAGTGCTACTTCATCATCATCATGCTCCCACACATGCTCTGTGTGTGTATGTATACGTATATGTATATATATATATATATATATAAATATATATATATATGTGTGTGTATATATACGTATATATATATATGTGTGTATATATACGTATATATATATATATGTGTGTATATATGTATATATATATATATATATATATATATATATATATATATATATGTACGTATATATATATATATATACGTATATGTATATATATATATATATATATATATGTATATATATATATACATGTATATATATATATATGTATATATATATATATATATATATGTATGTATATATATATGTGTATATATGTGTGTATATATATATATATATATATATATATATATATGTATATATAGTGTGTATATATATTATATATAAAAATTGTATGTGTGGGGGGGTTTGCACCAAAAATAAACTGGAGGTATGCTTTATAGTCCCTCCTGCTACATACCGGGTAGGCCCACCCCCTCCCCCCAGCTTCCCCCACATCCGTACTGAAGCTCTTTATATAGGTCATCAATGACAACATCTGCGAAGTGAAAGGAGGCGTCCAGCAGCATGTGCTTATTAACGATGCCCTTGCGCCGAGGAGGAATTAGGAGAGGAAAGCGAGAAGGAGAGAAAGGGGGGCGCTTACCTTCTGTTGTCGCCTCGCCATGTCTGTGGGCTGCTTGGCGTTAAACGGATAGGCGACGCATCGCATGACAAACACATAGAGCTGCAGCTTCTTCTTGCGCTCCTCTTCCTCCCGCTGCAGCTTCTCCAGGTCGTCCTTCTCCTCGCTGGCAGCCGACGGGCTCGGGCTGGTCGGCCGGGCGCTGCTGCGACCGCTGCTGGGCGCAAGCCCGCCGGACCCCTCGCTGGTCCTGCTCGGGGAGATGCGGGATCCGGCCTGGGGGGCCATCACTTCCTTGCACTCCTCTTCCACTATCCCGTCAGACTCCTCCTCGCTGGACGACGGATCCAACATTTTGCTCTTGAGGCGATGACCTTCCTACTTAGGAGCCTGACCTTCCGAATAAGGTCACCCCTCCCTCCTCACCTCGAGTGCGGCCGCAGTGTGAATGGGAGCCGGGGTTCGGGTCGGTGCAGAGGCCCCGGTTGCGCTCGGCGGCTTGGGAAGTAGTGAGCAGTGCGAGCGGCGCTGAGAGATGATTGCCGCTCCACACTGAGCATCCTCCGCATGCGCCGAGCCCGCGTCGATGCTTACGTGTTTTCGCTCTTTTATTGGCCAGTCCCTGCTGCGGATGCGAGGGGGAGGGGGGGAGGGAGGGGAGGGACACAAGCAGCGCGGTGGGGAGAAAAAGTAGAAAAAAAAGAAAGGAAAGCAGGCGATGGCCCTCCACGCTTTCCACTCCGCGCATGCGCAGATCAACTTTGTCCCTGGTCCTGAACGGAGAGTGCAGAAGGATGCTCGTCTCGGCTTCCTGGAGGCAGCAGCGGTACACATAAAATGGCTGCCGTGCAGGAAATGCCAGCTATAGTCGGCGAGAGCAGTGCACCGCATGTAGGCGGCAGGAAAGGCTGAGACCTATTCAGAGGATGGAGTGGCCATAGAAGAAAAAAAAATGTAAAAACTCAGATGGGACGAACTGTTTGGGCTCAGGGGCTGACATCCGCAGGCGGAAAATAGAATCCTCGTGCAGCCGCACAAGCTGCAAATACCAAACTGAGAATATCTGGAGGTTTTATTGCATATGACATTACAGTCAATGGAAAAAAGTTCCTGTGATGAGTTCAGTACAATCTAAAACGCTGTTTCCCAGCCTTGGTTTTGCCAAGGCACCCATTTTACATGAGAAAAAAATCATATCACAGAAAGTATGAATATTGATTTCATGATATTATCATATCAATTTACTCACAAATGTATTTGACGTATTCTGTTGTTGTGCGCACGTTTCTACCTTATGCCTTGATGGCAGCGGATTTGATTGTTTTGCTTGTCACTATACGACACTGAATACTGTAGATGGTTATAGTAGGTCATTTCTGATGTTTAATTTTTTTTATGTGGAAATCATCTGTAATGGTGTAGTGCATAGATGTCAAACTCAAGGCCCGGGGGGCCAGATGCGGCCCGCCACATCATTTTATGTGGCCCGCGAAAGCAAAACATGCTCGTCAACTTCCGTGATTTTTGCTCAAATCTGTACCCAAATTCCAAATTGTCATAATAATATACAATAATCTTGAGATATGGCATTTTTTTTGTTACCAAACCCTTCTTCTACAGTAACCTAAACAATTCGTGAACAAACTATTATCCTTGTCTTCTGATTTCAAAACTAGTTATCCCTCAATTTGTGGTGTAATGGTAATAATACGATTTGGTGATTAAACATTTCACTGTTCTAGCGGCCCTTTGAGGGAAATCATAACTACAATGCGGCCCGAGACAAAAATGAGTTTGACACGCCTGGTGTAGTGGGTCACTTGCCTGATTTTGGTGCACTTACTCTGTATTTGTCCTGTGATTGACTAGTGACCAGTCCAGTGTCTCCTTCAGCTCTCATTAAAGGTCAACTAGAATAGGCTGCAGCTCACCCCTGATGACCAGACAATATAAAGTTCTGTAATCCCCCGTTTATCGCGGGAGTTTGGTTCTGGACCACCGCGGTAATTGGTGAAATCTGCAAAGTAGCAACCACATATTCTGTGGATTATTTATACACATTTTAAAGATGTATGAGCCAGGTTTTATGAGGAAGACACAATTTTTTTACATTGTTTATTTTGAATGGAAATTTGCTTGGTTAAATTAGAGGAAGACTCCATATATGTATATATATGTGTGTGTGTGTGTATATATATATATTTATTTTTATTTATATCAAAGGTCTGGGAGAATGAAGCCTTTGCATTGAACACCTGGCTTGTGATTTAATGCACTGTCATTTTGTTTTGTCATTTTTCTTCATCAGCTTTCTGTGGCAAGAAATGTACTTATAGAAAATATTCTTCCATAAATGAATGTAATATACATATAAAATATTCTCGTCTTTATTCTGACTATAATTCATAATCTGTTGATTATTACAGTGGAACCTCCTAAATCAATGCAACAAAAGTTGGTGGTATTTGGAGTTCAAACTAATTTGCGGAATAAACCTCATTAGTCTAACAAAGCTTAATTGGAGTTGAAACCATCATCACGCGTTATGTCACCCAAGACATTTGCAAATTTCACGAGACCTCAGCTCAGTGAGCATAAAAAAAAATTACAACCAGGTGTGATTTCCTTTTTTCTCTTATAACTTAGGTAACAGTATCGCTCTGCAAACATTCAGTTCCCTCTGTGCCAGATGTCTTCTGAGGATGAATAGATTTGCTGTATTGGAGTTGTATTGAACTTTATTGTACAGTATTTAATGTCCATGTAAAACATTGTCTCTATAGCTACAGGTTTTATGATGGTGCTAGTTTGAGCCTGGAGTAAATTAATTTAGTTTTCGTGACGTAAAATGAAAAAAAATATAATTATTTTTTTTTTTAATTAGAACAACAAAGCAAAGTGACTGTCAGTGATTGTAACAATCCATTCAACCACTCATACTATGTGGTTAGGTTTTAGTCAAGGCACCACTTAAGAATCTGCTGACATACATAACTACAAAATTTTACATTCTTTTGCACATTGATGATAACATTAGTGTTAATGATGATGATGAGCTCAGACCAGGTTTACCCACCCCACCATTTGGTCCAGGCAACCACAGACACACACAGACACACACGCACACACACACGACTGTGAAGCGCAAACTATGCATGCACTTAAAACCAGTGCATTTCTTTCTCCTTTGAGACTCAAGTGAAGGTGACAGCCGGACTAGCTGACTGCTGCTCCACGTGTTCTTTGCACATCTGACCAGTGGATCCCCTGGAGGTAACCGCACTTTCAAGAGACACTTCCGCTGCTCTTAATTTAGTCGCCTGTCTGTGCTTTTATACAGGCTCTCATGGTGGATTGTTGTCTATTTTATGTCAGCATCCAGGGTCTTCAGCTCCATAATTTGTCTTTTCCTGCAGGGTGAGACTAATCCCCTTTGGACTTGTGCGACTGCACACTACGGACGGTCCCACGGGGAGATCTGGCATTCTCCAAACCTTTTAGACATGAATAATTAACTGATGTTCTCAGTCCAGCGCCTATACGTCAACGAGAGTGTGTATACTCATTCAATGTTGATGTTGTTTATGGCAAAACAACACACATTTTTGCCTGAGATGAACATTTAGGGTCCATCGGCATTAAGGTCTCACTGAGCAATTATACCTAGATCCATCTCTAAGCAAATTTGAGTATATCCAGGCAGTAAGTGATGCCTGCATTGTTATCATAGTGCTGGGGAGTCAAACTCGTTTTTGTCGTTGGGGGCCACATCGTAGTTATGTTTTTCCTCGGAGGGCCGTTATGACTGACCTTGGGATGAGCGAATACTGATATATGGCTAATATCTGCTTCATATCAAAGTATGGGGTACTCGTACAGGCTGCTGATACCAGCCACCGTTACTTAAGGCAAAAAAATCTGACATTGAGTAAGTCTTCCTCACCAGAGGTTGGCGCTACACTGTGGCGGTGTGACACATCAGCAGATCATTATGTGCATCAAAAAGAAAAACAGGTCCGTTTAAATTGATCTCTCATTGAGTTAAATGAAATTTTACGTATCAAAAGTACTAGTGGTTTTGGTATCAGGAGTGAATAATTGTACTGGTCCTCAGTCTGAAGAAAGTGGTATTGAACATGTACTCTGGACCAGTGTTGCCACAGTTACCTTGAAAAAGTAACTTAGTTACTTTACTGATGAATTGAGCTTAAAAGTAACTTAGTTACTTTACTGATTACTTGATTTCCAATGTAACGAGGTTAGAAAAAAGTAACTTTTTAGTTACTTTCAGCAGTTGCCAAATGGCAGTAATATCACTTATCCACAGTAGAAAAAAAGCATTAGCTTAACCGTACCCATTAATTGATAATGTACGCCGCAAAAGTTACAGAATCATGTCATTGACATGAAGCAATAACTTAATATTAGTGTATTTGAAGCCACATTAAATCAGCAACTTAGTGCAGACTTGACATGAAAACACAATACAGTAAGTTCCTAAACTGTAAACAAGCACACTATTCTCAGTACACTGACGATTGTGGTCCATGAAAGCAACTGTGTGTGTGCGTGTGCATGCCTTTTGGCGTGCGTGCATGTTAAACGTGAAAATGAGTGACACACACACCATTGATCCCACCACAGTAATTTTGACGCGAAGAGGGAGAAAAAAAAATGTCTTACGTGATATCAGCAGTGCAGCGCGTTCAACCAGCTCACAGACGAAGTTGAGAGTTCTCACTTTTCATTGTAAATATTATTTAAGCAAACTCTGGCTTTGAGTTTAAGAAAGCACTTCAACTTTACAAATATGAGAATTATTTAATTAATTCAGGTCCAGAGAGACGCTAGTTCAGTGTTCTAGATGCAGCACATCTGTCAAATAAATGTTCTATATGGAAAAAAAGAAAAAAAAATCACTGTGGCAGCAAAGATTAAGCAGGATAGTAAATTAGCTGCTTCTTAAGATTTGCACTAATATTAATGGGCCGAGACAATATCAAACATTTGAACTTTCCTTCACCCCTACGTTATTAATCAATTATTAATAATCATCACAGAGACTTGCCTGGTTTTAGAATTCGCTTGAATTCTTCCATGACTGTCTCGCTGAGTGATTTTATCCTGAAAGAGATAAATGAACAACTATAGGGGGTTAATCAAAAGAACAAGCGACTGGATTGCCAGATTCTGTCAAGCACACCGTTGAATTTTTTGTGTTGATGTGCTGGCATCGTTGAAGAGTTGACACAGGTGGCATACATATGTAACAAAGCAGATACTGCGGCAGGACTGAAATATCACACAATAACTGTGTATTAATATATTCATGACTTGCCTCAGCCGTTGTCAATTTTTTGGGGTCTTTTCTGACATTAAGGCTTTTTTTTTTTTTTTTTTCTAATTGATTGAGAGCATAGGAGAAAGAGCCGTGAAATGTTTTGTCATTAGATTCAAGAGCGTGTGTGCATCCTTGTTGATTCACAGCCCCTTTAATGCTGTTTGAGGTTGTGTTAGAAAGTGAGAATGAGACCAAATGCCCTCCCTTCCCTACGCACACAATCATCCATTCACCTACACACATGCACACTTAAATACAGTACTCGCGTAAGGCTGAGTCCCAATGACCATAAACATCAACATTTACACACAAATTACGACACTAGCACACACGCACTTTCATTAAAACGTTATAACATGCTCTCCCTCACGCACTCACACAAAGACTAACACAGACATGTACATATGCTTTCATATGCTGTCACATGATACATGTACACACACCACCATAAAAATACTGTACTACAATAAAATACTAATGTACACATAAACAAATTCAGACAAACAAACACACAAATCCACTCTAAAAAGAACATATATGTAAATATCAACATAAAAAAACACAAATTACCTCACTGTGTATATACTCACTTTCATTATACTGTACCATAATGTGTTTACACACAAGAGCACAATAACAAAGAGACATTTACATAACATACACACAAAATATAAACTAAATAATAGACAAAGAAAATATACTAGTTTTTCACAATTGCTAAAACACATTTCTTGAAACATACACGCATTTTGTCAATACCTTCAATACAAATACAAAAATTCGAATAACATTCACAAAACCCCTGACCCTTCCTACAAAACAAAACCATTGCCTCAAAACAGACCTTGAGTCAATCAAATTGAAAAGCACTGAATAGTCATTACACACAACATAAAATAAAGGAAAACACAATGATCAGATCATAAAGCTGTAGAAATAATCTTTATTCTTCTCAATAAAAATGCATTATGCAAAACAAAACAAAAATCCTGTTTACCACTTGTAGTGTAAGAATAAAAAAGTTTAGTTGTACAAAAAACACACACGTATCACACGCAAGCATATAACGTGCATTTGCATGATCACATAATTAGAAACAACATACATATTATAAAAACAAATACACGAACATCCAGTCCACAGTGAAAACAACATACTATGGCTGCACAATACATCGAATTTTAATCTTGATCACAATCTTGGCTGCCACGATTAAATTAGCCTGATCATCGGTGATTTTTACGTTTAAAATGCGTGCACTGCTGCATATGAAGCACTTTCTCAACCTAGTCAGCCAACCACCAGGGGGCGAAAACATGGTTAAGGCTTCATTAAGCTCCCTAAATAACAAGCGAGTGGTGATATTTCACCAGCTCAAGGTTATACCGCTAACGTTCAATGCTCCAGTCACGCACGGATCGCTCTTCCACATATATGACGTCACCATGCAAGACTATTTGCGCCACTTTTAAAGGTTGTGCAAAAACCCGCCTCGATTTGACAGGATTGAAGCTGGCTTTGGTGATGCCTACACCAGCACAGACATTCCATTTTAAATGCGCTGGGGGTACACCGGTCCATGAAAATACCCAAACTGGGTCTAGACTGCGTCCTCACAGAGTGGGCAGACTGATACACAAGCTCCCTGGACATGTGGGGTGGATCAGACAAAATTCATTCATAAATATGCAAACAGCGGACATCGAACCCTCTAAATCGTTGGGTTGGTGGGCACTCTTTACATGCCTGCGCGACCCTCATTGTGCCTCACTTAAAGGGAATGAATGAAATAAGAAGCTTTGATTGACGGCAAAATAAGTTGGCTGTGGTTACGTCCACCGGCGTAGACAGCCCCTTTTGTTACATACCCTGGCTGAGCGCGTCTGCGAGATTCCGACAGCCCGGTCTAAGCCGCCCCCTCGCAGGCTTACGTCACACGCCTCGCTGGATTTGCGCTACCCATGAAAATAGAGCCAATAGGGACTGAAATCTGATTGGATAAAAATCTAACATCCACATACACGCACTCTAAGCAGTGCAGCTGAGAGAAATGCTACGAAATGAAGAGAACAGACACAATATAACTAGAACACATACTGTAGGCTGTCCAGTATAGCATAGACAAATGCACACGAGCATACACACTTAGACAAACAGAGAGACCCAGAGCTTCTCAGGAGGAGCTCTTTGAAATATTTAAATGCTGTGAGTTTTTTTTCTATGTGAGATTGATGGAATAAGGTCAGTGTCAGTCTTGCGTTTATCAGTCTGTGTGTGTTTGCTTGTAAGTATGCAGGCTAAGGTTTACCAGGGCTGAGGCTGCAGTGCCTTCAACAGAAGTAATTGGCTTGTTGGTGCAAGGAGGAGCCCATTTTCCAGACAAATCCTTTTACATAACACATTCTTCCACATTTTGCTCCCAAAATAGAAAAGGTAATTCCAACATTTTCCACTGATCTTAGTTCAAAAGGAGCACTTCTCGTGGCCTTGCTTCCTTTTCATGGTGTTTTTTTTTTCTTTGACCTCACTTTCTGCATTTAACAGCAATAAACGTGAGCTGAACTCTATCAGTTCCCCGTCTATGAATTAATAGCATATTGCGTTTTAGATTAAGTTCAGAGACAAAGATTTGAACTACAAGGATGTTATAAAAATAATAATAATAAAAACATCAGATTTATGCTTGTCTCTTTCCTCCCACAGTTTTCAGGCTGGAGCAGAAGGATGACGCCTGAAAAAGATTCATTAATAATGCAATGACAGGATAAAGACTCACCACTTTACCATGGCGGAAGCTTTGCCCCCTTCTCAATACAGCGACGCAACATCTGGACACTCAGTGTTAAGTGCAACCATCAGTAAGTGAATTTAAATGTAGCATAATGTACAGGCTAAAGAGGGCACAAATGTCATCTGAATTCTGAACGGGAACGGTGATTCTTTGCTTTGGAAGTTGGAACAGTGGAAAGGCTCATATATATGATTTGGTGCTGCCCTCTTTTGGCTGGACCCTCATCATGGAAGCGGTTTTTAAATGACTTTTTAACAGGTGTGGCCCATTGCTGGACTAAACACTATCAGAAGCGCTGACTAACCAAAATCCAAATTAGGGTTGGGGGGGGGGAATCGAATAACTCCGCTAAATCGACTTAAAAAAATAGACCGATGCATAATTTCTGCCTCCATATGATGACATGTATGCCAGGTTGGACACTAAAGAAGGAGTAAATGATCTATACAGGCTGGCCAGACAGAGGGATAGAGATGGGAAGGATGTGCAGCAAGTTAGGGTGATTTAAGGATAGAGATGGAAATATGTTGACTGGTGCTTGCTAGATGGAAAGAATACTTCGAGAAGTTGATGAATGAGGAAAATGAGAGAGAAAGGAGAGTAGAAGAGGCAAGTTTGGTGGACCAGGAAGTGACAATGATAAGTAAGGGGGAAGTTAGAAAGGCATAAAAGAGGATGAAAAATGGAAAGGCAGTTGGTCCTGAAGACCTTCCTGTGGAGGTATGGAAGCATCTGACGGTTGCACTCCTCTGTTTGACACTCCTTTGTTCACTATTTTCTGTAATTATGTTAAAAATTGTATGTATCAAAAGTACCTGTGGTATTGTTACTCAGTATCTGTGACTTCTCAAGAATGAATACTCATACTGGTGTTGGTCTGGGTAAAAAAAAAAAGGGTATGGAACATTCCTAGTTTCTAATTGTGACGTGATAGCGGTGGTGTTAAGAGGCGGATTAAGTTGGGTGAGTACCCGCTGCAAAAATGCAAAATCTTATACCGAGTGAATTTATCTTATTTCTAGTGAAAACATCTCACTCTACTTATTGTAAGACAGTTTTGACTTATCTCAAAATTTTGAGCAAGACAAGTGTTGTTTTAAGATGCTAGAGCTTATTTTAAGAATCTTATCAAGTGAATTCATGCTACTTCAATTGGCAGACTTTTGTCATTTATGTCAGGGACAAACTATATATATATATTTTTTAATATTTCTTCTTTTGAGATGGTCATTTTTTTCAATGTTATTATTATTAGTCATTTGCTACATACATCCTTTTCTCTAAAACCTTTATTTCATAGTATCAATAACAGTAGTATCAATGCATTATTAAGTATATTTCATCATTAATTGCAGCTTTTGAAAATCTTAAATAAGGCTGCCATCTTAAATTATCTTTTTTTTTTTTTTATTCAATTGAAGTTACTTAAGGTATCAACAGCAACGAGAAGGGAAACTTCAGTGCATGAAAACCATTAGCGCAAGTCAAACGTGTGATTCACATTTAGAACCAGAAGAGGTCGGCAAACATCCATCCATCCATTTCCTGTACTGCTTCTCCTCACTAGGGTCGCGGGCTTGCTGGAGCCTATTCCAGCTATCTACGGGCAACAGGCGGGGTAAACTCTGAACTGATCGGCAGCCAATCGCACGGCACATATAAACAAACAACCATTCACACTAACATTCATACCTACGGACAATTTAGGGTCTTCAATTAACGTACCATGCATGTTTTTTTAGATGTGGGAGGAAACCGGAGTACCCGGAGAGCGGAGAAACCCCACACAGGCACGGGGAGAACATGCAAACTCCACACAGACGATGCCGGATTTGAACCCAGGTCCTCAGAACTGTGAGGCAGATGTGCTAACCTGTCGTCCACCGTGCCAGTTGGCAAACATCCATCCATCCATTTTCTGAGCCGCTTCTCCTCAGTAGGGTCGCGGGCGTGCTGGAGCCTATCCCAGCCGTCATCGGGCAGGAGGCGGGGTACACCCTGAACTGGTTGCAGTTGGCAAACAATGCAGGTTTTTTTTTGTACCACTGTAACATTGTATTCTTTGATCTGCTCCAACCACTTAACACTCATTCGTTTTCTATAAGAAGGCTGATCATATGAAACAGTATCAAAAAATGCCCAATTGGGGGCTCATAACACTAAGCAACAGTTTTTGCTTGCTGGTCTGAGCCCCCAAAACGGCGTTTTTGGCTGCAGTAATGGAGCAATTTCCACATTTGTAAGCCCTGAAAATCAGCAAATGAGCACTGATACGCAATGATTTGTAAAGAAACATCATAAGGCTTACTGTTTATAAAGAACTGGCATTTTTACTTGAACAACTGCTTATGAAGAAGATTTATAAAGTCTATTTACGAAGAACTTTTCTGTGAAAAAAAAATCTCTTTAGTATCAGAGAAGGAATATGATCTTAGAAGCCTACCGTCTGATAATAATCATCAACATCATCATCATTGACGCTTGTAGCATTGGTTTGTTAAAAGCTTCTGCAGCATTCTGTAGGCAGTGCTTTATATTTAAATTAATACACATGCGAAATATATGTGTGACTCCTCCTTTTGGAAGTCAGTGCACCTCATGTGAGCCCACCCGTCTGCTGGAAACTCTCCTCTTATTGTCCACATCCCAGCCTTATGACAAACGGTGCAGACACCAAGTGGACTTTGGCCACATATCTCTTGGATTTTTAAATGTGTATGGTTACATTTGCCCCGGTAAGTGTTTTCCTCTTAGATTTTTTTTTTAAATGCTTAATTGGATTTATATATTCATTTTACTTCTGCAAGTAGATTAGTTAGGTTACATGTACTTAAAATGGAATTAATAGCAACAGTGTGAATCTTTATGTGAATAATTGTTTCCAGTGTGCAAGTCACATAAAAGTACTCAGTTTATAGTAAATATTATATTCAGTGTTTTGAATATATTAGAAGCGAGCTGTGTGATGGCACAGGTGTAGAAACGTTTGATGCAAAAAATGAATCAGCCTGCACTGCTGTGGCCACCCTCCAGTGCGCAGTGAGCAGCACTTCCCACCTTTAAATTATTAATCTTTTGTTTTCAGACCAATTAGAAATTGTAATAATCAGTCCTGTCATTTATTCATGGGAATACATGATGCAATAAGCCACACTCACTCAAGCATGTCCCCTGATAGTCCTTTCACTCACGCCAGTGAATGCTTTTGCCCGCAAATGACTGCTCTCATATTCTGCTCCTCAGATTTTTGCCATTTGTGCGTTTGCAACATGCGGAGGCTACTATGGGCACCTCCGGGTTAAAGTGGACTGTGCATGACAGCAGACTGAGTAACAGGAGCATCGACGTTGATTTTGGCTATCCATTCAGGTGCACCACGGCTGCTACGACCGACAAACTGTTGACACAGTGAATAATATTCACTTTCATACATTTATATATTGGCATGTGTTGCATGTAGAAAAAAGGACAAAAAGAAGTATAAAAAAAACTAAAACTTTCCCCCACCAATATTTCCTTATTATCAATTAGGGCTTTTGAAACATTAAGTGGCATTTTTGTGCCAACAAACATTTTTAAACAGTGTTATGGGTACATAATTGTTTAGTTTTTTTCTGAAGTCAAGAATTGAAAACTACGCCAATATTTTTTAAGTAAGCTGTCTTTCTCTTGATTACCTCTTGCTGAGCTATTTATGTTTCAGAACAACTTGTTGTTGTCTTACATTAATAATCACAAGTTGAAAGTACATCAGTGTAAAACATTAGCAGGTCCATTGTCTCTACATCTGCTTTGAATCTGTATGCTTTATGAATGACACAGTCTATTAATCTGATAAGGTTAAAAATTCCTTGGAGAGTAGATTCAATTCGATACTTTTTCCTGAGGAAGATGCATCTCGCATGAGTGGCAGAGAAAGAGATGATCTCTGTATCCTGTCACTAAATGAAGTGGTGTCTGAGCAAGCAGGCCCAAGGCATTGTGGGTGCACGCCGCTAGACAAGATCAATAGTGGAAGCATTCTGGCGCGTCAAAAGGGACCACTTAAGGTTAGAATCTTGACTGATCTGGCTCCGAGTGCATTTTGCTTTAATGATGCAGTGAAACATTTCGGAGAAAGGGGCCTTCAAATTGGACTGGCTTCCTGCCTACACATCACATATGGGGTAAAGTCATTACGACAAAAGCGGAATGCATTGTCTTGATGAGCACACAAAAAGTTTTAGACTTCCATTGTGGACAAATCTGGAAAAATCTTTTTTCTAAACAATGAATTAACCCATGCAAAACACAAGTTAAAATGAAACAACCACACACTGAGTGACTTAAACAAGGTTTGTAACACTGGTCCAGTCATCATTGCAGCTTGATTCTTGTGAGGAAGCATGCGATAACTAGAGGCTGGTGTTTTTTGTAGTGCAGTGACAGTGAACGTCTCACTGTCAATCCCTGTCAATTTCAGCTAAGCGTCAAATTAACATTTCATTTTAGGGAAAAGCAACACCATCACTTTTTCTTTAATGACTTTCTAGCTTTCCCTCGCTTTGATTACAGTTTAATTGAAAGGTAAAATACTTGAATGGCGTGGCCATCCACATCCATCCATTTTCAATAGCACTTCTCCTCATTTGCGTCATGGGTGAGCTTGAGCCTATCACAGCTGGCTTTGGGTGAAAGACAGGGTACAACCTGGACTGGTTGCTAGCCACTCATTGGACAGAACTGTATTGTACAAATTGCACCAATATGTATTATCTATAAAAGTAACTCACCATCCTATCACAATACATGTTTTGTTTTCTCTTAATAAAAACTGAGTGTAGACCCGCTTTTCATCTGCAGGTTACAACAAGTGCATTTCAAGGCTCCACTATGTGAGACAAAGAGGGAGGAAATTCTCTTCCTGGACGGCGACTTTTCCTCAGCTGCTCAGTTTTTTGTCACCGTGGGCGTGATCACGTTCCTCTACTCTCTACTGGCAACTGTGGTCTACATCTTCTACCAGAACAAATACTTGAAGAACAACCGAGGCCCGCTTGTGGTCAGTGACTGTTCGGCCTCACATGTACAGTAGTAGTAAGACGAGGAGTTGTTGTATTAACTTGAGCATGTTTTGCCCTTTTCCCTCTGGTATGCAGGACTTTGCGGTGACAGTGATCTTCTCCATCATATGGCTCATCAGCAGTTGTTGTTGGGCCAAAGCGCTCTCTGATATCAAGATGGCTACGAGGCCTACCAAAGTGCTGCTGCTCATCCCTGCCTGCTCAGTTCGGGAGAACAAATGCACAGCTGCCCAGGGAGCTCACTGGTCTCGTCTCAACATGTCGGTGGTGAGAACAAATATAATAGTCATCTACAATATATATAAAGTCTGTGTAAATGCTTCTGTTTGTGTGCATCTGCTTTATTTGTTTGTATACATTCACATATTGCATGAAAAAGGGTACGCTAAATACCAGGAAATCGTACTTGTTTCAATTATTACTGAAAACCAAATTACTTTTTTCTTTTTTTTTTTTTTTTTGCTACCAGTGGATGCTTAAAAATCTAAACAAAAGTGTTTTTTTTTTTTATTATTGTCACAACTTAAAGCTATAATCCACAGCTTTTTGTTGTTGTTAAAAAAAGTCATTTTCACCCAAGCCAGTACTAGAGGAGATGGCTCAATGATGATTAACCCATTAAGCTCCTCTAAGATCTTGCTGTATGTGTCAGTATCTTATTTTTTATTCTTAGTAAACGGCGCACTGCTAATGACAGCGCGACAATGATGGCATGAAAATGATGCAGGTCATTCAAAGCATCGTAAAAATGTTGTGGAATCACAAATAACAACTTGTTGTTGTCTTACATTAATAATCACAAGTTGAAGAAGTACATCAGTGTAAAACATTAGCAGGTCCATTGTCTCTACATCTGCTTTGAATCTGTATGCTTTATGAATGACACAGTCTATTAATCTGATAAGGTTAAAAATTCCTTGGAGAGTAGATTCAATTCGATACTTTTTCTTGAGGAACATAACATGCATTTGCCTACGTCTTATTGAAGCGAAAGGTCTCTTCTTTTGTTGTAATGCAGCATTTGAACAGAAGGGGGCGCCAAATGTTACATACTATAGCTTTAAGTTGAGAGGAGTTGATAGGGTTCAATCACAACAATGATAAAGATTGACTTTGATGTTTGAATGACAAACTACGGGCTGTTGAAGCTATACTCCTGTATAGCTTCTGTATTTCTGTAAGACAGAAAGTAAGGACAGACACACACAAAGGAAATTACTTCAAAAACATGACTATAATGATTCTTACAATAACTTTATTTAACATTGATTTTAAAATGGAGTCATTACTATTTATTAAATACAGTGTACCGTGGATATATATATATATATTTTTGATTCTCGGCATTCACCCAACTCATATACATTCTTTTTATTTTCTCTCTCCAGATTTTTGGTTTTGTCAACGTCATCCTTTGGGCTGGAAACATTTGGTTTGTCTTTAAAGAGACGGGCTGGTACAAGATGGGGCAGAGGTATCCCACCAGGAGCGCTTCTGGGAAACGTGAAATGCGTCAGCGGCTCTACAGCGAGAGCAGCTTTGACCTTCCAGAGGAAAATGTTGGTCCTCAGCCGTCCAGAGAGAACAGCTTCAACCAGACAAAAGGAGATTTGGGGATGCAGGTGTCCCGCCAAGGCAGCTTCAACCAATCACAAGTGAGCTATGGCCTTCCGCAAACCAATCTTGGGAAGCCAGTCATTTATGACAGTAAAGGAGGGGCCCTGTGATCATTGTCAATGAGAAGTAATTTTGCCTTATGTTTATTTTATTGAATACATGTGACACTTGTATTACAGTAAAATTGTGCGTTTCATACCTCTAAAACCTTTGATGTCATCTTTACTGACCACATCATTTAAATCTAAACAACAACCCCCAAAACAAAGAGAGGTTTGAAAAAGTGGAAAATGTATGTGGTGGTACTAGGGTTAGCTATGTAGTTCACTTATTGTTGACTACTTCTCTGAATGGTCCATTATATATGTCTGGTATCAAAATGTGGTATCTATTGATTCGTATAGATGTATAACAAACATATTTAAGAATAAATAATAGAGCAAATGGTACTGTGTTCAAGCACATTTTTAGTTAAACTGCAAAACGATCACTTGAAGCTGTACATCATTATACAATATTCTTTGTTGGTATTGTTTTTAAATTTTAACGTGTTCATATAAAATATAGCTGTAACTAACTGTTCCCTTTGTCTCAGGTAGTTTATTGCTGGCTAGTAATTTGCAGAAGGAAACAAGGAACATTTTTCATGATCACCGCTATGGACCCCAAAATGATTTAGAGCTGCACCAAGCATTCCAGACCACATTTGAGCTTCATTATTTATTATGTGCAGTTTTCTATTTTTTTGCTTCTTAGTGTTCATTGTTGGAGTTCCTAATATTGTAATCAGTGTGCTTTTGTCCACTTGCAAAAAGCTTGATTTTAAATAAAGACTAGTTTGGTGTAATTTAGTAACATTGGCTTGATTAAATTTACATTTCAAGCAGAAATAAATCCAAAACTCCAAATGTTTAATCCTGATGTAAAACAGTTTCACTCAATTTTGATGTATTTTGCTGTAGAAATGACTAACCTAAAACATATTTAAGATTCAAAATATTTCATCAGATAAAAAAATAATTCAAAACACTTTCGATTAATTATGCTGAATGAAAATATGAATGCAATGCTTTTGTTTTTGATCCCATTTTTTATGAGCTGAAATCCAAATGATCGAGACTTTCTATGTACACAAAAGGCCTATTTCTCTAACATACTGTTCACAAAATCAGTCTAAATACGTGTTGTATGTGACCACTTCTCCTTTGCCGAGACAATCCATCCACCTCACAGGTGTGGCATATAAAGATGGATTTTAAACAGCATGATTATTACATACAGTAGGTGTGCTTTTGGCTGCCCACAATAAAAGGGCACTGTAAAATGTGCAGTTTTACTGTAAACGGGGAGTGGGGTCTTTGCGGGGAGTGCGGGGTGCAGAAACCCAGACAGTATCTGTTGTGTCCACTATTTACTTAACGCAGTGCAACTCTCTATACTTTGTATAGAGTTGATCAGATTGTTGATTGTGGCCTGTGGAATGTTGGTCCACTTTTCGTCAATAGCTATGCCAAGTTGCTGGATATTGGAGCAAACTGGAACGGTGAAGGGAACCGTTTCTCCACAGCGCCTGACGGCATCGAATGTGAGCATTTGTCCACTCAAGTTAGTTACCACAACGACCTGCAGTCAGGTTGAGACCCGATGAGGATGATGAGCATGCAGATGAGCTTCCCTGAGACAGTTTCTGACAATTTGAGCAGACATTCTTTGGTTATGCAAGCAGATTGTTGCACTCACCATGCTAATTGCAAGCTCCCTCAAAACTTGCAACATCTGTAACATTGTGCCGTGTGATAAAAACTGTACATTTTAAAGTGGCCTTTTATTGTGAGCAGCCTAAGGCTCAACTGTGCAATAATAATGTATTCAGCATCTTGTTATGCCACACTTGGGATCTCAGCAAAGAAGTGCTCACTAACACTAATTTAGACAGATTTTCAAACAACATTTGGGGGAAAATAAGCCTTTTTCATACATAGAAACAGTTTTAGATATTTGAGTTCAACTAATGAAAGATGGGAGCAAAAACAAGTGTTGTTTATATTTTTGTCAGTATAGTATTGTGCAAAAAAGCCTGTACTGTTAGTACACAGTGGCTGCTGACAATATTGCGCTAACTTTTTTTGAAAAGGCCAAATCTTCTGTTCTGACGTATTTATTACTGTATTTTGTATTTCTATGACATTGTACGCCAACACCTGATGTTTGTCTTATAAGGCAGTTCATCTCTTTTTCTATGAAAAAAGGAATAAAAAATTGCAACAGTGATTCAAAGTCAACAGGCACCAGGCAGAAACCAATAGAGAGAATGTTAAATGAATAAAGCTTCTTGTAGAGAACATTAAAGTGTGCGCCATGCAGCGTACCAGGATTATCTCCATAGAAAAAAGGCCAGCGGGATAATCTCTCCTGGTGGCTGTTTCATCCCGTTTTAGACAATTCACACAATACTTAGTCATACTCAAAACTCCCACCAATGACGTCCTTGGACAAAGCCAAAGCAAAGAAGTGATTCTATTTCAATTAAAATGTGTAACAATCTCCTGTTGTTGGACTGCCCATCTTTGTGTGCGTTGCATAAATAAAGCCAACACTGCTCATATGATTGTGTTGTTAAACAGGTCAGAGTAGGTTTGTAGGAAGTATACATTGAACAACTGTGGTGTCTTATTCCCAAAATGTGGTCTTTGCTATTATGTTGGGATGAGAAATGATCAATCATAAAGCTCCAGGTACTACTGTATATATAAAATGGCGGTTGGCATGCTGGGATGCCCAGCATATGCAGTCCTGATGCTGACACAAAAGTAATTACATTGCATGTTGATTTTTAGCCCATCCATCCATCGATTTTCTGAGCCGCTTCTCCTCACTAGGGTCGCGGGCGTGCTGGAGCCTATCCCAGCTGTCTTCGGGCAGGAGGCGGGGTACACCCTGAACTGGTTGCCAGCCAATCGCAGGGCACATACGAACAAACAACCATTCGCACTCACATTCACACCTACGGGCAATTTAGAGTCTCCAATTCATGCGTGTTTTTGGGATGTGGGAGGAAACCGGAGTGCCCGGAGAAAACCCACACAGGCACGGGGAGAACATACAAACTCCACACAGGCGGGGCCGGGGATTGAACCCCGCACCTCAGAACTGTGAGGCTGACGCTCTAACCAGTCGTCCACCGTGCCGCCATTTTTAGCCCGCGACATAAAAATTATTGAGGTCGTCAGTCTATGCCGAGTGTCAATGACAGTGTAACAGTTGGATTAAGCATGGTTGATTGATCATACCTGGAGAGCAGGCACATGAAGTGCTCAAGAGGTGACTGTGTGTTTGAACACGCCAAACTTTTTAAAAGTGTCTGGACACATTTTTAATTTTACAAACATTACATGGAAGCACGAACTGGACAAGTCGCATGCGGTGTAAAGCCTGTCGCACAAAAGTCTTTTAAAGACATACTACATAAACTACTGTATACACACCTCACCACAATAATTTAAAGTTGGGTACATAAATTACTAGTTAGTTGTCCACTACTAATTATGAGGGGCTGGTCTAAGCAAAAAATGCCAGGGCCGATTTCTTGTCCATGTCCAGCCCTGCTATTGGATCCCACTCCCACTCCATAGTTCAAACTGTCTCGTAGTCAAATCCATGGTCGAGCATTCTTCGCCATGAACCTGAAAGTAGCATGCTAAATAACATACTGACAGACAAGCAAACAAAATGACACACATGACACACACACTCATGACACACACACACACGGGCTGGTCTCAGGGTGCTGAAACAGCAGCCCTGACATTCCACTAGATTACAGAAGGTACAATTAACCTGTGTATTCACCTGTTGCCATTCATAAAAAAGAATGATAGCTATATTCAACAAAACAGTCCCACTGAGTAAGTAAATGTGTGAGTAAGTCAAGACAAGATCAGAATTAGTTCAGTAGAGATTTGTAAACTGTAAAGGTTGGGAAACACTCAGGGACAATTTGAGATCCAACTCTGGCCTCACTGTAAGTGTACCTTATGGCCATAGAGCGTGCTATATAATTTGCACGTTAGAGGTTAACGCAGGGTTGTATTATAACTTAAATTCAACGCTGATTGAAATACACCCGTAACTAACATGACAGACAAGCCAGTACCACGTTAGCTCAATTAGGATTCACTGTACTATACAAAACACAATGTGACATCTATCCTGTGACGCAACCCTTTATTCCTTTCACACACGCTGATGGTAATTTTCAAGCTGGGAGCACATGCACTGTAATTTACTAGTGCAGAGAGGCAGCCCTGGACACCTGCATGCCATTACCATTTGTGTGAGGGGCAGCACCCACAGAGAGAAGGCCTACTTCCTAACCACCCCCCCGTCCCATCTAATTGCTTGGATCAGATCGACGACCACTGCATACTGAGGCCTTAATAACAAAGTGCATGTAATTCAAGGCTGATGTTTGCCATGAACAACAGCCTTGGATAGACTTCCCTGATTGGCTGTGCTAATGGGATGCTTTTATATGTAAACTGCAGTTAGGGTGAAGTCATCATTCTCTCTGATACAAATTCCATGAGTTCATTATCATTTCACATAATAATGTTGTTCAAAACAAACCATATTAGGCTAGATAACAGAATGCTTATCATGCACACCACTCCGTGGGGCATAAGAAGCGTGTCATATTTGTCAACCGTCCATCCAGCCATCCATTTTCTGAGCCGCTTCTCCTCACTAGGGTCGCGGGGGTGCTGGAGCCTATCCCAGCTATCATCGGGCAGCACGCGTGGTACACCCTGAACTGGTTGCCAGCCAATCGCAGGGCACATACAAACAAACAACCATTCGCACTCACATCCACGCCTAAGGGGAATTTAGAGTCGTCAATTAACCTACCATGCATGTTTTGGGGATGTGGGAGGAAACCGGAGTGCCTGGAGAAAACCCACGCAGGCACGGGGAGAACATACAAACTCCACACAGGCGGGGCCGGGGATTGAATCCCGGTCCTCAGAACTGTGAGGCGGACGCTCTAACCAGTCGTCCACCGTGCCGCCATTATTATTATTATTATTATTATTATTATTATACATATTAGCACTACCTTCAATCTGATGTCTATTGTCCTCAAAATTGGACCACCATTTATGAAGAAACATGATGCCAAATTAGATAAGACTGTAACATTGAGACTGTATGCAGTACTTGTTAGGGAAACAATGGTCACTTCCTGCTAACAAAGACATCGACTTTGTCATATTATGTTCAGTAAATTGTAAAGTTTGTGATCTCAGTGTGTGCTCCATATTGGCCTTCAAGTTTTGTGTCGACTCAGATTCAAACATCAATGAAATTCCATATTTCTGCTAATAGAAAGAATAAAAAGGAACAAAGTACAAATCAGAGTCAAAAGAGTACACAAATATTTTCATGCATGCATTTATTTACTCCAACCTATGTTTTTTTTCTTTTGTTTTGTGAAATACATAAAAACAATCACACTGGTAGCCCAGTGAAACGTCACATAATTACATGAAAATAGCCCCACTTGTGATTGCACACGGGCCAAGTGTTGTCGCGCTGCAGCAGGTTCGAACTTTTTTGAGTGCCATCAAACACTGTAAAGTGAGTCACATTTCAGTCACACTTGTACACTGATGCACACATACAGATGGACAACACGATGCACGCCTGCAGCATTCTGGTATCTCTCTTGTACACTTTCTTTATATACATATTGACAGATGGATTGATAATTCGTTAGTGTGTTTTGTCCAGAGTCCATTCATTTCCATAGTTCCATTTGGCAAAAGTCCAACATATTTTTTTTCATGGGATTGTTTAAAAATCTGGATGCAATCAATAAGGAAAACGTCCATAGATTTTGAGTTGTCGTCATTTTTAAGACACAGAAGACACTTCTGTCTTGCTCGTGGAAACTGAAGACTCATCCTCCACCATGCCGCCCATTCCAATAGTACTCAGCATGCAGTTACGGAACTGGGAAAAAGAGCCAAGAGAACAGTTTCGGGAATGAAGTTGCAACATTTACAACAGCCGATAAAGATGTTAAGACAATATGCTGCACCAACCTGTTTATTCATCAGCACATAGATTACTGGGTTGTACAGGGCAGAGCTCTTTGCAAAGAAGGCAGGGATAGCAGCAGTCAAAGGACTGAAGTAAGCTCCCTTGTTCATGAAGATCCACCCAGCGAAAGTAGCATATGGGACCCAAGCCACTAAGAAGCCAAAGACCATCAGCACGCACATACGTGTCACTTCCTTCTCAGCTTTTTGGGTGGACGCTGAGTCCTGCTGCTGTGCTGCAGCCTTGAAGCAAACCACAGATGCCGTTAAAGACACCATTTCAACAGTGTTTTGTGGAGTAACAAATAGTTGTTAAATGTATTGCACTACTTACAGCTTTGACTGTAAGTACAAGGCTGCCATAAGTAAAGAAAATGAGGAAGACGGGAGCAAAGAAGTGGACGACAAACATGTATATGACGTAGGATTCGTTGTTATAGCCTGGAGCCAGAGTGTAGTAGTCAGGTCCGCAGGAGCACTGCATGCCCTCAGGGAGGTATCTGCGTAAGATTGCACATATTGTATAAGGCTACTTAGGACTAATAATATTCTTTTATCCCAAGTGGTTAGCACTTCAAGAATGTTACATTTCGGAGCCATTCTGTGTGGAGTTTATAGCTCTCATTGTGTTCCCACTGTCCAAAACCTGCATGCAAGGTCCATTAAGATCTCTAGAATGTGAAGCTGTCTATGAGTCAGTCTTGTAATCGAACAGTTATCAGTCATAGGTCTACCCTGCCTCTCGACCTTAGTCAGCCAGGCAAGGCCCTAGCTTCCCTGTATCCTTAAACAGAAACAGAACGGAAGTGTTGTAGAAAAAGGTTGGATGCATTTAAAAAGATCTACCTGGACCAGCCACCCAGTGGAGGTGCAGCACATGCGAAAGCCATGATCCAGGTGAAGACAACTCCAGCTGCAGCGTGGGTCCCAGTGAACTTGAAGCTTCCCATAGGTTTACAGACGACAATGTATCTCTCCACAGCCAGCACCACCAGAGACCAGAGAGCAACTTCACCTGTAGGACAGTTTGATTATGAATTGACCTTTGTCATCTACTTCAAGCCATTTACTCCCAAGCTGAACTTACCTCCCAGCGTGGCCATGAATCCCTCGACCCCACAGGCGGTGGCTCCCATAATGAAGTAGCCATTGATGGCAGATGTGATTGTGATGGTGAATCCGAAGGCGCACATGATGAGACCAGCCACGGCCAAGTTGACCAGGATGTAATTGAGAGGTTGCCGGAGCTTCTTGTTCTGAGCTGTGACCAACAATGTCAGGCCGTTGATGGGGGTTCCAGTGCAGATCAGGAAGAACATGTAACAAGCCAAAAGTTTGTACCAAATGGGGTCCACCAGGTAATACTGCTGGTATTCAAAGGGACTTCTAACAATCCCAGTCCTGTTGGACATGGGGATATAGAAGTTTTTGCCCTCTGTGCCGTTAGGCTCGAATTGTCCTTCCCAACCCATCGTTGTTAAGTTGGTTTGTGAAAGCTTCAATCCGTCCAAACTTGGATGGTGTGTAGTCTCAATTGGTGTTGAAGGCCAAACCCACTCCAGCGGCTTATTGTCGTCCTGGGTGTTGTTTTATACCTTCTTGTGGTGATCCTCAAATTGGCCAAATTAGATTACAGGAGGATTGAGATGCAGCATACAGCTCAAGTCTGACCTATTATTGACTTTGCCAAAGCATGAAGGCACTGCTGGTCACATATTTAACCCTTTACTACCCATCGCACACTTTTATAATAAAGGAGTAAGGACACATATAATTTACTGTGAGCCACATGTCAACTGTCAATTAGTTTTTAAACAGTAACATCATTCAACTTTCATAATTTTTTGGATATGTATGACTTTTTCCTGCAAATAAATCAACAGCATATCCCGTCAAGGCTCTCACTGACCAATCACTTTCCTCTGGTCATCCATTTAATTGATTCCATATAAAATTAATATGCACTGTTATAGCGGTATTTAACAATATGTTTATTATCATATGTATTTCTGCACCCCTCATGCTAAGTTATGTAATACTCTATTAGAAATGGCTGTCAGTATGGCACTTGTGGAACACAGCAAACTACAACCACAGTCATAATGTTATTAATCAGAAATATTTTTGGAAAAGGTGTTGTGGATCACATGAGATGTGTAAGCGTGGTGTACACTGAAACAACATTTGTATGGCTTTTTATTTTTTCAGTCACGAGTCCTACTCACAGAGTTGTAATGCAATTTAAACGACAATTAGTTTTGAAGCAAATACTCATCAGTGAATGTCCAAAGTGGAGAGCTTTTATTTTCTAAGTCACTAATGTCCAGTTTAAGTCTTTGCTTTTACGGAAGGTTATTGTGAGAGATGAGCCTATATAAACTCTGAGACTCAATACAGTGCTCATGACTGACTGGCTGCAAATTGTCCTAACAAATGTTTAAAAGGAAATGTTTCTCTCTTCTACAGTCACCTTACTGAAGGCATGTAGTGTACTACTTCAGCAAATAATCATACCAAACAGCACAACTCCAAAATTGTGAAATTCAGTGTCAAATTCATTACCTTTACAGCTTGAATATTGATTTGTATGGAGCCACCAAGTCCACCTAACGACTTGTGCTAACAGACAGTGACCTGGGATCCTTAGGGCTGTTGGTTTTGCATTCCAAAGGAATGATACCATTCCTGGTTTGGAGCATGCCTCTAACTTGGAGGATAATTATTTGAGTTTTTCCCACACCAACTCAGGCTAGTTCTGTCTTAACTGAGCCTTACTGCAGGAACTGATGAAGCCTGCTTGGATAAGAGGTGAAACGTCTCCGAAGACAACCAGAACAGTCCAGATGTGATCAATTCAATACACTGAGAATGAAACGACCTGGATGAATGGGAATATTGACAGGCAAACATTTGGGTTTCCACATATAACAAAATGAAATAATAAACATATTGTTAAAGTAATACCTCTCTAACAAGTTAGGGAATATTTTTCCTACATTTTTAATCTCATAAATAATATTAATTAATAATGTGAATAGTAACAGAACAGGCAAAACAGAAGTGATGAAACATTCAGCAACTTATTGAAATAGTATTGTATTTTTTTAAATGAGCACCTACATACACGACATGGAAAGACATTTTAGTGTTATGGCATCGTAATACATGTGAAATAGTTGTTAATCAACATATAGAGGATGAAAGCTCACAAGAACCTTGCGCTTCCTGTGATAATTACAGTTTATCACTTCCACGCCTTGAATTCATCAGACTCTGTGGTGATCTCACAGTGACTTGAAGAGGACGTGTGATCAGGTTAATCCACTTATAGGTCTACGCCTGTGTTGCCCAACCTTTATTGAGTTCAGGCACATGCAATATTTTACATTGGAAAACGTTATCTATGTACTGAAACAATGATGATCTCATATCTTGCTCTGTGTGAAATCTGGGCATATTGTAACACAGTGGTAAACAAGCCCCTTTTTGGAATGTTTTGCAGCCATCAATTTCAAAATTTTTGAATATTTGCAAACAAACAATAAAGTTTATCAGTTTGAACATTAAAAATCTTGTCTTTGTAGTGTGTTCCATTGAATATCGGTTCAAAAGGATTTGCAAATCATTAAATTGTCCTTTTATTTACGTTTTACACACAATCCCAACTTCATTGAAATTGGGGTTTAGACATACATACATACTATTGGTGTGACGATTCATTCATTATGTCGATGTATCGATTTATATTCCTAAAATCCAATTGGATCGATCTGTGCTCAGCAACTTAACCTTCCGGACGTAAATATCTCGATTTAAATCGTTGTAAAAAATAATCAACCGATTGTATCAATACTAGGAAATGCCCTGGATTTACGCGCACTATGGTGTGCATGTGTTGTATTTCCACCCATTGAATCATTCACGGCTGTGGCTCAGTAGGTAGAGCGGGTCGTCTAGTGACTGAACATTGTCCCAGATTATCGCGCTACTCGTCACTTTAAACCGCATACACTCCTTGAAGTCTCGACGCCCTTTGCACAATGGTCATTGCACCGGACTATTGCCATATTAGTCATTCGAACTGCTCTAAGTGCTAGAGGACTCTGCATCTTTTGCACAATTGTCAAAAAAATAATAATAATTTACCGGCATTACCAGATAACTATTAACCCTTTATTGCTCAGTGACTGTTTTTTGTCAATGTCTTTTTGTCTCAAAAGTGTTCTCTGTCTATTGACTGTCTGTTGTCGTACTCGAGCTGCTCCAACTACCGGAGACAAATTCCTTGTGTGTTTTTTGGACATACTTGGCAAATAAAGATGATTCTGATTCTGATTCTGAAGGGTACCTGGTTCAAATCCCACCTCTGACTGTCTGCATGTCAGTGTCCTTGGGCAAGACACTGACCCCTTATTTGCTCCCAGTGGGCATGGTAGCAGCCACCCTTTGGTGTGTGAATGTGAGGCTTTGTAAACCGCTTTGAGCACTGTGATGGTGTAGCTCAGGGGTGTCAAACTCATTTTAGTTCGCAGACCACATTCAGCCCCAATTAGATCTCAAGCGGGCCGGACCACAACATTTGTGGCTTAAAAATCCATAAACAACAACTATTCCAAATTTTATTTAGTTATTTCGGAAAATATTCATTTATTCGTTATCATCTTGTTGCAAATCATATGAGAAGTCTCAAATTTTTAACCAAAAATTATTTAAACAGTATTATGAATCAGTGCGCGTGTACCATTCAGTTATGCATCCTTTGTAAATGTATACATCAAAATTTAAATTGTGGCAGTGCATAGAAAAAAAAATATTCTAACAAACCAACCTCTTTTAAAGTGAAGCTTTTGACTGAAATTTTATAATATTCAATTTCTTAAAACAGTTCTACTGGAGGCATTTATTTTCACAGAATTGTAGTGTGAACACTACAAAACTTGGCATCGTTTGGCCTTCACATGTGCATCATTGTCATTTAAGTCAGTGCACCCTCCAGTTGACAAAATTAGCAACAAAAGTTACTTTTATTGAAAAAGAGCAGTGAACTTGTTCTCTATCCCCACGGGCCGGATTGGACCCCCTGATGGGCCGGTTCCGGCCCGCGGGCCATATGTTTGAGACCACTGGACTGTAGCTAAAGTGCTATTTAAGTGCAGTTTACCATTTTACCATTTAAATGAACCAATATCGTCCTTGAATCTAATCGGCAACCACGAATCGTGTTACGAATCGAATTGTTGTTATAACGAATCATTACACACCTAATACATACATACAAATGTTTCATTTTAGTTCAGTACTCTTCAACAGATTTATAAAATATATCACTTACGTTGGACATCTGTCGATTATTGGCATGGAATGATAATAAACATACATACACATCAGCAGAGCCGGGCCTACCCAATGTGGCATGCTAGGCGCGAGTTTATTGGTGGCCCTTCTTTTGCGATTTGTAATTTACATACGCTTAAAAATGAAATAATAGCGTTGTTTTAACACTGACTTGAATTTATACATCACCCAATTAAAAATAAAATGGAATTTAAAATAAATTAATTATTATAATTTAAAATGAAAAATGTAAACATGAAAAACCTCATAGGTACATGTCTACTATGCATGTATAATATATAATGTAATTTTTCTGACATAAATAATACCATAGATTAGGCCAATGTATATTCCAAGTGAGTAGGTTTAATCTCCACAAATAATATAATAGCTAAAATCCCTCCTAGCTGAGCTATATACCTAGTTGAGGCTAATTCCTGACAAGCAAGTTATCAATTTAACACTACACAGTGCTAAATAACTGGGGTTGGGGGGGCAATTTTCATGATAAGCACCTTTATTTCGGTCATTGAAAAATTTTTTTAATTTCTTTTTGTTTTGCTTGTCGGCATGAGTCACCCTTTAGAAAGCATTGACGAACGTGGCTTATTTATATTCGTGTGGTGCTTTGCATTGACCATATTTGGTTGAATATGGGTGTGTAGAGGACACGTGTGCACTTATCGAAGTCGACTGTGACTTATCAGGGTAAGATTTCCTACAGGCGTGGGTACGCACGGTTTGATAGGTCTGATTTTTGTTTGTCGTATGCCATTTTTAGCTTTTGTGCATACTTACACTTTTAGGAAGACACTTGCGCACTCTTTCATAAGTGAGGCCCCAGATACTGTAGGTACGACTGCATTAATAAGGTCACTTGGTTTGGGATTACAGGATTTGACTTGACTTGAGGTAACCTGTGACTCTACTTAAAGACAAAATTACTTTTCACTTGCTGGAGACTTGAAAGTTATGTCTTTTGACTTTCTTGTGACTCGATCCCATCTCTGGTGCGTGGTGTACATTTTTCTTGAATGACTCACACTTTTATAAGGGCCTGTTGTGCTTTTGAACTTTTAATAAGTCACAATAAGGAGCTCTGGCATGTTAATGAAAGTCATTGCATACGTTTAAGTCTTATGTACAGTATGTATGTATCGACAACGCCTGAAGTCCGCAACCTGGGTGTCATTCTGGACTCCTGTCACATGTTAAAGCCGTCACCAAATTTACCTTTTTCCAACTAATAAACATCTCCCGACTCAGGCCGGCACGCTCCAACACCGTTGCAGAGACGCTCATCCATGCTTTCCCCACTAGCCGTCCTGTTTGGGGTACTAAGCAATCTCTTTCAAACTCCTCCTCACCTAAAAATCCCTCCACTCCCTGGTCCCCCAGTATGTATTGGCGCTCCTCCACCAATGCGCTCCATTCCGTCGCCTGCAGTCCTCAAGCATGGGTCTGCTCACCATCTCATGCACTAGCAGATGCACCTTTGGGGACAGAGCCTTCAGTGTGGCAGCCCCCACCCTGTGGAACTCCCAACCCTCAGAGATACGTGACTCCCTGACACTGGACTCATTCAAATTGGCCCTTAAAAGCCACTTATTTGCCCAGGTCTTTGCCCCATGGTTAGCTACAGTACCTTTAAGTTAGCCAGCTGTGTGGTTAGTCTTCTTTTTTTTTTTTTTTGTCTGATCTGTAAAGCGTCCTTGGGTGTCCTGCTATATAAATCCAAATGATTAATAATATTATTATGTTACATGAACTGTGGTCACACCAAATGCTTGGCCTCTGGCAAGTAACACGCTATTACTTTGCTTTGACTTTTGATGCAAACGTGGATTGCATCAGGTTATTTAACTATTATGTTAAAATCAAAGCCTCCTGAAGTCATTTCATAGTATAAAATTCATAAAGAAATGGCTCATACAAACACGAACCAATCTGTCACCAAGATTCCATAATATGGCAATACCTACAAGCAGGATTTCCAGAGGAAGTAGCTTGCGTTCATCTGCTTAGTGTCCAGAAATTGTCACGAGCAAGCCTTCCTAATCTTCAATCCTCACAAATTGGATTCACACCTCGGACGTAATTGCGAGGCATTTAGTAGGCTGTCTGTGCATTGCTCGGGGTCTGTGCACACATTAAAGGTGACTCCTGTCCACCTCAATTGCCATAGTCTTCAAAGGTGATTACAGTAGCTACATAGGAGGTCACAGGTCAAAGATATCAGCTTGCCTGTGACGACAAAGAACAGAGCCATTCAGAGGCTGTGCAGAGACCTTTGGAGGGGCAAAGGTTAAAGGAACCATCATCAGTAAATACAAGGGAACCATTTCTATTGGCAGCCATAAATGCCCACACCCGTGATACTGTACCACCATCAAGCTTCACTGATGAGGGGGTATGTTTTGGATTATGAGCACTTCCTTTCCTTCTCAATATTTCAACAAATTCTCTCTTTCCATCTATCTGGTACAAGTTGATCTTTGTCTCATCTTTCCATAGGATGCTGGTCCAGAACTGTAACACACATGTATCCCTCCCCGGATCCTATGTAGTGATGGGCATGGCAGTTCTTTTGAGTTTTCGGAATCATTCGAATTAGTTCTTTAAAAAAGATTCGTTCAAAACATCAGTTCACCGAATCATTCAGTTATTTTGCACAAAATCATTCACGTGTTTCCTAATTCAGTTAATGATCCATCCCTGAGATTCACGTTCACTCAACACGTTCACCAAAGGACTATCTGTTTTTGTTGTCACGTATTGTAAACTAGGAAAGGTGGGGAGATTTAAAATATATAAAAATAAAAAAAAACTTAAGCTAAATTATCACCGACCTATCTCTCTCAGCAAGCTCTCAAACACCCGGCTTCGATTGACTCGTGAACATGCGTGCAGCAAGCTCAGCTACTGTAAATCCTTCCGCATCCCCTTACATCCAGCTTGGGTCTCGCCGGCCAGCGTAACTTCCGCATTCCACCGCGGTGGACAGCATCGCTGACACCAGCATCTGCCACCTGGCCTTCCTCCTCACTCACCTTACTGTTATTGTCATCTGATTAGTGGAAAGTGTCTTTGAGTGTCTTGAGAAGCGCTATATAAGTTTAATGTATGATTTTTATCCATCCATCCATTTTCTGAGCCGCTTCTCCTCACAAGGGTTGCGGGCGTGCTGGAGCCTATCCCAGCTATCATCGGGCAGGAGGCGGGGTACACCCTGAACTGGTTGCCAGCCAATCGCAGGGCACATCCAAACAAACAACCATTCGCACTCACATTCACACCTACGGGCAATTTAGAGTCTTCAATTCATGCATGTTTTTAGGATGTGGGAGGAAACCGAAGTGCCACGCAGGCACGGGGAGAACATGCAAACTCCACACAGGCGGGGCCGGGGATTGAATCCCGCTCCTCAGAACTGTGAGGCTGACGCTCTAACCAGTCGCCCACCGTGCCGCCCAATGATTTTTATTATTATTATTATTATTAAATAAAAATATTTAATAATTACATTAGAGACACAGAGGTAATGATATGTATGTGTACGTGTGTACATATAATATTAATTTTCAGTTATTTTAAATAAGTGTGCTTGGTTTCGTGTGCTTGACTGACTCAACATTAGCCGTTAGCTTGAAGAAACGGCTGCTAGTGAAAGCTATCCCCGCAAAGACGTCAGGATTTGTGGTTAAAATAACTCATGAGTACGTTCACTGCGTAGTACGCCGTTCCTTACGCAAACGAATCACTTATCGTACTAGTACATCGCTCTTTAGCGGATCACAAACAAAGAAGTTCAACGAACGAATCACTTGTGTCTAACGGATCACAAACGATAAGTTCAACGAACAAATCACTCTTCAGTTCTTCTGTTCTTCAGTACACCAGTTCACTGAACGAATCACTCTTCAGTTCTTCAGTACACCAGTTCACTGAATGAATCACTCTTCAGTTCTTCAGTACACCAGTTCACTGAACCAATCACTCTTCAGTTCTTCAGTGCACCAGTTCACTGAACCAATCACTCAGTTCACTTAACTCTCTCCCCCGCCTGCTCATTGGTCATTTGCTGAAGATTCAGAAGTGAGTGACATAACGCTTCAGCAGTTCCGTTTCTGCTCCCAGCCGACTCGCTCGCCTCAGGGCGGCAGGCGGTGGCCAAACTAAAATAACAAATCATTTCATAGATTGATTCAGTTCAGTTCATTCACTAAAAAAATGTGTTGTTCTGAACGAAACGTTTGCGACCGAAACAACACTAATCCCATGTTGGCTGTGTGAGCAGAGAGTGACGGCACTTGTTTTAGAGCTTTTATTTGAGCATTTCACCGTTGTGCAATTTGTATCTCTGCAAACTAGACAAAGATATATGTAACTGTTAACACCCATTTACGCCATTATAGAATAAAATAAGATGCATATGCCACTTAACTATTGCCCACTGTGCATGCACAAATGACTGCAGGAGTTGCCTTTCGATATCAGCTGTATTTTTAAAACCAAAACATTTCTATAGGGACTTACAATGGTTCTACAATTCATCTTGCCTGACGGGCTGTATCATTCGACTCGAGATACGTTAAAGAAACACACAGGAATATCAGTGCATGAATGATGCCTTCACATACAAGTAAGAAATATCAATATTAGACTATTATATTAATATTATATATTAATATTAGTTTGATTCTGTGAACAAATAGTAATTTAGCAACAACTCATTTTATGAATTGTACGACCACAATAATTCCTGAACAGTCATGTCACTCACATAACTCCCATGTCCACAATTAGTACAAACCTACTATACAGTATCCCACTTTACTTCATACTACCATGCAGGATTCAAGGGGGCCCATAAATTTACGAGTTAATGCCCTCATTAAAAAAATGTAAACGGTTCCAACTAATGTATTTAGTTGTAATTTGATTAATTGCCTCTTTTGAAAGCAACTACATTGTTACCTAAGATCTAGTTCAGTCCCTTGTATAAAGTAAAATATCCTGATGCATGTTTGGATTATTAAAAAAAAAAAAAGTCAACTCACTTTGTAATGTTTGCTTCGGGATTTACTTCAATTTCAGCTGTTTGCAAATACCCAGTGCAGATGGAACTTTTCAATACCTAGTAAATAGGACTAGTTCATCTATCCATCCATCTATTCCTTCTCTGTACCCCTTATCCTCACTATAGTCACGGGTATGCTGGTGCCTGACTTTGGGCGAGAGGCGGGGTACACGCTGAACTGGGCGCCAGCCAATCGCAGGGCACAAATAGACAAATAACCATTCACACTCACATTCACACTTAATGGCAATTTAGAGTCTTCAATTAACCTACCCTGCATGTTTTTGGAATGTGCGATGAAGCCAGAGTACCCGGAGAAAACCCACACAGGCACAGGGAGAACATGCAAACTCCACACAGAAAACCCGGAGCTCAGATTTGTACCCGATGACCTCAGTACTGTGAGGTGGCTGTGCTAACCAGTCGGCCACCGTGCTTTCTAACTTTAATTGTATTAAACATATGCAACAATTTTGTTGTGATAATTACGTTTATATTATGTTGTATAATTATGTTTGATATGATTTAACAGCTTTAATCATATTAAACATCCATTGATGGATGGATGGATGGATGAATGGAAAATTGTGGCTTGTAAAAATGAGTGGCTTGTGACTCTGGGAAACCACTAGCCACAGTGGCTGGTGAGCAAAAAAGTTAATTTCATGCCCTGCATACATACACACATTCATACATACTATCCATACAGCACATACATACATACATGCATACAGTACATACAGTATATACGAACACTATACTAATGATTTGGGTTTGTGGGCCATCGGCTTATAGTAGCTGAGCTGTAAATGAGATTGATAGACAAGCTTGGAGCTGCTCATAAGCTTGCAGCAGGTGAGAAGTCACACGTTAAATCACAACACTTAAATGAGATTACCTGGCCACTTAACAGCGACGCGAGTGGTGAGCACACTTGGGCGGATATAAAGTGTGGCAGGATGTAATGTACCAACAGCAAACGGAAAATGGACATAAGCTTTGAGTAGGTCAGGAAGAGGCATCATATAACTGACTTGGAATATGAACAATGAAGCACATTTGTCAATGGTTATTGAGTACAACCTTGTAATGGTGATACCTACTGAATGCTGATCATGACCCAATTTACCGGATTTCCATTAGAGCTGAAACAATTAATTTAGTAATCGAAAACTAATCGATTGTCAAATCAATCGACAACTAGTTTGATCATTAATTAATCGTCAGATGAATTAATCAGAGCCATGGTTTAACTTAAAATGGTCCAAATCCTCTGATTTCAGTCTCTCAACAGTAAAATTTATTTGATTTTGGTAGTCCTCTATGAAAGCAGACTGATTATATTTGTGTTTAGTCCAAATAAGACATTTGCAAACATTCGTTTTGACTTTAGAAAACAATGATCATTTTTGCCTATTTTCAGACATGTTATGAAGCTAATCAGGAACTGAATCCTAATCAATTTATGGAAAAAAAAATCATATTCAGTTTATCCTATGATGAAAATAATCAACTTGCAAACAAACAATTTGGAGCCGTAGTATGAATAACCTGTAACTGACGTGTAGTTGAACCTGAATCAGCTTTAAGAAGTGTACATCGGGCTAGTAGCCTTTCGCATTAATCAGTACCCATGTTTCAAAAAGGTCGATGAATATAACATCACTCCCTCTCGTGTGATATTGCTTAATTGTTGTTTATTTGGTTTTGTTCAATCATTATACAATACCAAATAAACAACAATAATCAGTTAAAAAGCAGTAATCTGAAAAAAATATTTTGCAATAAACTTAAATGCAAAATATGTTTTTATCTGATTATGCGACTAGTCGATGGAATAATCGAATGAATAATCGATTTAAAAAATAATCGATAGCTGCGACCCTAATTTCCTTCATATGAAAATCTTTTTAACTGAAGATGAATGTGCGGGGGTGCTAAAAAAAATTATATCGATTAGTAATCCAGACACCATGAAGCAGAGTTTAGAAGTATTTTTGCAACCAGCTCATGTCCTTCTTCACTAACATTTATATGAGCTGCTTCCAGCTTCTCCAGAGTGTAAGACGCTATCAACTTTGACAGCTAACAGAGGGTAAGAGGCAATATTTTAATAAGAGGGCTTTGGTGACACATAAAAACGCATTGTAGGTCACTGTGTCACACTGATGTAAACATTAAATAAGTGAACACTTTCTCTCTGGCTAGTCTTGACAGAGCCTTTTTAAATCCTGACAGGATCTGTACTCTAATCTCGAGTGGCCCAGACAAATTCACCTCTAATGCTTCCTTTCCTTCTCCTGTCATGCAGCCCATTGATACTCAAGCTCACACGTCGTACTGCAGTACTAGACCTCCGCTCAAACTGTATAGGAATTTAGAATGAATTACCTAATGTGGCAGGCTGCTCATACAGTGAATAAAAATATGTTAAAAATTGATGCCAGGTTTTTGTGATATAAAAAAATAAATAAATCATTATTTCTTCCACCTCGTCTCAGGCCCCAGATCCAGCAGTAGAGAAACAGCCCCAAAGCATGATGCTGCCACTACCATGCTTCACTTAGTGTTCATTTGGTGATAAGTAGTATTGTGTTTGCACCAAACATACTGTACCTTTTGGAAATTGGGACCATAACACATTTTCCCACAAGGTCCAGTAAAACGTACCATACATGGTGTTGGCAGCATCATGCTTTTAGGTTGTTTTTCTTCAGTGGGACCTGGGACCTGGTGGAAGGAATTATGAAAAGTTACAAATAACAGTTAGTGTGTTCTTCTACTAATAGCGATCTACAAATAAAAGTGAGCATTATTATCTTGATACAGCCTTGCAGATATACCTAATGTTGTGGGCCATGAGTAATCATATAGAATTAAAGAAGAAAGTCATTGTCTTCAGTGAATTGTGCTGTTTTTCAAATGTACTGTAATGTTACTGGAGTCCAGTAGAATGAGCAGGATGGTGAAAGACAAGGAATTGCAGCACCTCCAAGGGGCCAAGACTGAACTATCAAGTAGAGGAATGGATGGCTCTCTATTCATTTCATGTCTTGTAAATTTATGATCCGATCAATATAACGTAGAAAGATATATTACTTAATCAACCGTACATATGTATTGTACCAGAATTATATATATATATATATATATATATATATATATATATATATATATATATATATATATATATATATATATATATATATATATAATAACAGCACCACTTTAATGATTTAGTTATTTATTTGAGATGCACTCAATTATAACTAAGAGCTTGTAAAGTTGTAAAGATTCATATTCCAAGTATTTATTTAATTTTAAAGGCTAAAACGAGACAGGCTTTTTATTATAATAAGTGTACATAGATATATTAAAGAGACATGATGGGTTTAAAATAGTTTTGACTAGTGAAGCACCGAAATGAAAATTCTCCACCGAAATTGAAACTTGGGAGCCCAAGGCGAAAAACCGAAAGCCGTAGCACCGAAAGAACTAATTAAAGTGAATTTGTAAGAAAGTGACATGTTAATTCATATCTGGTTGCCGATCCCTGTGTTTATGCAGTTGGCTAGCGTTTTCATATATGTCATTATTTCCTTCTCGAGACAGGTACTAATTTACTTGCTATTTTGCTCTTTAAAGTTGGCTAATCTCCGCTATAACGCGGTTCCAGCCAGACCTATGTGACTGGTGTACTGTGTACTGGACCACCCAATCACTTATTTATTTATTTATTTTGAGAACCAGTATGTAACCTACGCTGGACTTATTTTTGTATGTAATATTATTTATGTGCGTAACCAACACAAGGCAAAGTCAACCCCCAAAATGTTTTAAAATTAGTTTTTTTCCATTGCATAAAAAGACATTAAAAACAACATACAACAATTGCACTACTACAGTTTAAACAATTACAGTGAATATTTTTTGGACAAAACCAAAATAATCCTGTGTGTATTTTATTGTGCATCATGTAGACCTTCAACAGGATAATTGATCAAGAAAATAGATGAAGTGAATTTAAGCTTGATTGGTTGGTTATTTTTCTTGTTTTGCTTTTGCTTTTGCTTCTGCTTTTGTTATCATATATCATACAGACGATCTGGCCCTTCAGAAAATATCAGAATCAGAATAAGAATCATCTTTATTTGCCAAGTATGTCCAAAAAAAACACACAAGGAATCAGAATCAGAATCATCTTTATTTACCAAGTATGTCCAAAACACACAAGGAATTTGTCTCCGGTAGTTGGAGCCGCTCTAGTACAACAGACAGTCAATTTACAGAACACTTTGGAGACATAAAGACATTGACAAAAAACAATTGTGCAAAAGATGCAGAGTCCTCTCGCACTTAGAGCAGTTCGAATGACTAATATTGCAATAGTCCGGTGCAATGACCATTGTGCAAAGGGCGCTAAGACTTCAAGGAGTGTATGCGGTTTAAAGTGACGAGTAGTGCGATCATCTGGGACAATGTTGGTTGTGCAAATGTTACAGATACTCCTCAATCAGTGTGCAAATGGAGCAGATGCTACTCTGGCATGAGTGGCCAGTATATGCAAATAGTGCAGCATGGCGAGACAACTACAGTGAGTGCACGAGTAATACATAATTGGCCCCACAGAAATGTGACAACGAACTCAAGTCAAAACATTTCCAGCTTGTTGTAATGGAATTATAGGTTAGGTGTTTAAGAAGTTGATCGCAAGAGGGAAGAACCTGTTGGAATGTCTACTAGTTCTAGTTTGCGTTGATCGGTAGCGCCTACCTGAGGGAAGGAGCTGGAAGAGCTGGTGACCGGGGTGCAGACGGTCTGAGAGGATTTTGCACGCCCTTGTCTTAGTTCTAGAAGCGTGCAACTCCTCAATGGTGGGTAGGGGGGTACCGACAATCCTTTCAGCAGTTTTGATTGCCCGTTGCAGTCAGAGTTTGTCCTTTTTTGTAGCAGCACCAAACCAGACTGTGATGGAAGAACACAGGACTGATTCGATGACCGCTGTGTAGAACTGTCTCAGCAGCTCCGGTGGCAGGCCGTGCTTTCTCAGACGCCGCAGGAAGTACATCCTCTACTGGGCCTTTTTGAGGACGGAGTTGATGTTGGTCGCCCACTTCAGGTCGTGAGAGATTGTAATTCCCAGGAACTTGAAGGTCTCGACGGTTGACACAAGGCAGCTGGACAACATGAGGGGCAGCTGTGGCGAAGGATGCCTCCTGAAGTCCACGATCATCTCTACAGTCTTGAGCGTGTTCACCTCCAGGTTGTGTCGGCCGCACCACAGCTCCAGCCGCTCCGCTTCCTGTCGATATGCAGACTCGTCACCGTCCTTGATGAGGCCGATGACAGTGGTGTCATCTGCAAACTTCAGGAGCTTGACAGTCGGGTTCGCTGAGGTGCAGTCGTTCGTGCAGAGAGAGAAGAGCAGCGGAGAAAGGACACAACCTTGGGGCGCCCCAGTGCTGATGCTGCGTGTGGATGAGGTGACCTCCCCCAGCCTGACCTGCTGTGTCCTGCCCGTCAGAAAGCTGTAAATCCACTGGCAGATGGCAGGTGAGACGCTGAGCTGGAGAAGCTTGGTTGAAAGGAGTTCAGGAATGATGGTGTTGAACGCTGAGCTGAAGTCCACGAACAGGATCCTCGCGTAGGTCCCTGCACTGTCGAGGTGTTCTAGGATGAAGTGCAATCCCATGTTGAGTGCATCATCCGCAGACCTGTTCGCTTGGTAGGCAAACTGCAGGGGGTCCAGCAGGGGAAATGTGACACTCTTGAGGTGGTCCAGCACAAGACGTTCAAAGGACTTCATGACCACAGATGTCAAAGCGACAGGCCTGTAGTCATTCAGACCTGAGATTGCAGGTTTCTTGGGGACTGGAATTATGGTGGAGCGTTTGAAACAGGATGGAACTTCGCATATTTCCAAAGATCTATTGAAAAGCTGAGTGAAAACTGGGGCGAGCTGGTCCGCGCAGACTTTGAGGCAGGATGGGGACACATGGTCCGGGCCTGCCGCTTTGTTAATCTTCTGTTGTTTGAAGCTGCGTCTCACATCCTGTTCATGGATGGTTAACGCAGAAGTCAGAGGTGTGATTGTGGTCGCGGGTGCGGCCGGGTGGGTGTGTAGTGTGAAACTGTCCTTTTCAAATCTGCAGTAGAAGGTATTCAAGTCGTTGGCTCGTGTCCTATTGTTCTCAGCTTGGGGGGATCGTCGCTTGTAATTAGTCAGCGATTGGAATGCATGCCAGACAATTGAGATGCTTCCAATGTTGGCTCAGAAGCGGCTTGACCCAAGGAACGCGACAGTTATCGCTGACTCCTGCCTCATTCTACTCTTTCTGGATCTCTGCTAGATTCTTGAATCTTCTCTGTTTGATAATCCGCTGAAGCCCACGGTCATCTCTTGCTGGTGCATCTTCCCCAGCCACATTTTGTCCTTCCACTAGACTTTACATTGATATGTTTGGACAAACCCCTCCTTGAGCTGTCACTTTATCGTGGTGGAGGATTTGTGTGTCCCAATCAGCCTAAGAGCTAAATTGTCTGGGGCTTTATGCCCCTGGCAGGGTCACCCATGGCAAACAGGTCCTAGGTGAGGGACCAGACAAAGCAAGGCTCAAAGACCCCTGATGATGACGACAAAAAATGGACTAAGGTTTCCCTTGCCCGGACACGGGTCACCGGGCCCCCCCTCTGGAGCCAGGCCTGGAGGTGGGGCTCGAATCCGAGCGCCTGGTGCCTGGCCTGCGCCCATGGGGCCCGGCCGGGCAAAGCCCGAAAGTATAACGTGGGTCCCCCTTCCCATGGGCTCACCACCTGTGGGAGGGGCCATAGGGGTCGGGTGCAGTGCGAGCTGGGCGGTGGCCGAAGGCGCGGACCTTGGCGATCGAATCCCCAGCTACAGAAGCTGGCTCTAGGGACGTTGAATGTCATCTCTCTGGCAGGGAAGGAGCCCGAGCTGGTGTGTGAGGTCGAGAAGTTCCGACTAGATATAGTTGGACTCGCCTCCATGCACAGCCTGGGCTCTGGTACCAGTCCTCTCGAGAGGGGTTGTACTCTCGTCCACTCTGGAGTTGCCCACGGTGAGAGGCGCCAAACAGGTGTGGGTATACTTATTGGTCCCCGGCTCGACGCCTATACGTTGGGGTTCACCCTGGTGGACGAGAGGGTAGCCTCCCTCCACTTTCGAGTCGGGGGACAGGTCCTGACTGTTGTTTGTGCCTATGCATTAAACAAGTACCCACCCTTTTTGGAGTCCTTGGAGGGGGTGGTGGAGAGCGCTCCTGCTGGGGACTCCATCGTTCTGCTGGGGGACTTCAATGCTCACGTGAGCAATGACAGTGAGACCTGGGAGGGCGTGGTTGGGAGGAACGGCACCCCCGATCAGAACCCGAGCGGTGTTCTGTTATTGGACTTCTATGCTCATCACGGATTGTCCATAACGAACACCATGTTCAAGCATAAGGGTGTCCACACGTGCACTTGGCACCAGGACACCCTAGGTCGCAGTTTGATGATCGACTTTGTGGTCGTGGCATCGGACTTGCGGCCGCGTGTCTTGGACACTCGGGGCGGAGCTGTCAACTGATCACCTCCTGCTGGTGAGTTGGCTCCGATGGTGGGGGAAGATGCCGGTCCGACGTGCCAGGCCCAAAAGTATTTTGAGGGTCTGCTGGGAACGTCTGGCGGAATCGCCTGTCAGATGGAGTTTCAACTCCCACCTCCGACAGAACTTTGCTCATGTTCCGGGGGAGGCGGGCGACATCGAGTCCGAGTGGACCATGTTCCGCGCCTCCATTGGTGAGGCGGCCGACCGGAGCTGTGGCCGTAAGGTGGTCGGTGCCTGTTGTGGCGGCAATCCCCGAACCCGTTGGTGGACACCAACGGTGGGGGATGCTGGCAAGCTCAAGAAGGAGTCCTATCAGGCCTTTATAACCTATGGGACTCCTGCGGCAGCTGATGGGTACCGGCCAGCCAAGCGGAATGCAGCTTTGGTGGTCGCTGAAGCAAAAACTCGGGTATGGGAGGAATTCGGGGACGCCATGGAGAAAGACTTCCGGGCGGCTTTGAGGAAATTCTGGTCCACCATCCGGCGTCTCGGGGGGGAAGCAGTGCACCATCAACACTGTGTATAGTGGGGATGGGCCGGTGATGACCTCGACTCAGGACGTTGTGAGTCAGTGGGTGGAATACTTCGAAGTCAGAGTTTGGTCCGCATATCCGGCAGTAAGTCGGACTCGTTTCCGGTGAGGTTTGAGAATTCGTGACAAAGGCTGCCCTTTGTCACGAATTCTGTTCATAACTTTTATGGACGGAATTTCAAGGCGCAGCTGAGGTGTAGAGAAAGGTCCGGTTTGGTGGTATCAGTATTACATCTCTGCTTTTTGCAGGTGATGTGGTTCTGTTGGCTTCATCAAGCCGTGATCTCCAACTCTCACTGGAGCGGGTGTGAAGCGGCTAGGATGAGAATCAACACCTCCAAATCTGAGATCCGTATGCCTCCCGGACGCCTCCCTGGTGTCCAGTGGTATCCAATTGATAGTCTTTATGGCTTTGTTTTTTGAATGATGTCGGTAACTCACGTCTGCTGTCTTATATAACTGCATTTTCCTTGTCGCGAATGCTTATTTTCAACATTTGGCGTTGCATGTTCCTTTGGAGCAGCACGGTAGCCGACTGGTTACAGCGTCAGCCTCACAGTTATGAGGACCGGGGTTCAATCCCCGGCCCCGCCTGTGTGGAGTTTGCATGTTCTCCCCGTGCCTGCGTGGGTTTTCTCCAGGCACTCCGGTTTCCTCCCACATCCCCAAAACATGCATGAATTGGAGACTCTAAATTGCCCGTAGGCATGACTGTGAGTGCGAATGGTTGTTTGTTTCTATGTGCCCTGCGATTGGCGGGCAACCGGTTCAGGATGTACCCCGCCTCCTGCCCGATGACAGCTGGGATAGGCTCCAGCACGCCCGCGACCCTAGTGAGGAGAAGCGGCTCAGAAAATGGATGGATGGATGGATGTTCCTTTGGGTTACATGTAGTCTTTGTATAACTTTGGCATTCGGAGTCCAAGTTTCAATACCGTAAGTGAGGACTGGTAAAATACATTCATCAAAAACTATTCTTTTTAAGCCAAGCTTCGTAGACAGTGTGTCGCCTTGCCTGACCCCTTTTCCTAGACTTATTCGCACTCTTTCATCATCAATTCATATTGAACCTGAAGAATTGTTGTATATTGATTATAGAATGTTGATATAGGTCAGCTTTATCCCTTGATTTACTAGCGCCTGGAGTATCACAGTGGTGCTGACTGAGTCAAACGCTTTTTCATAGTCGATGAAGGCTACACACAGAGGCATTTCGTACTCGTGTCGCAATATATTTTAATTGAATCATTTAGTTCATTTAGTTTTTCTATTTTCCAATATTTAAGCGCAGTGCATAACGATTCACTGTCTTATAATAACGTGGAATATACTTTTTAGGAATAAAACCTCTACTTGGCCTATTGCCTACTACAGTTTAGTATTGTAATGTTGATCATTACGGTGGTATTTGTTGACGTTGGACTTTATGTAAAACATTTGAGAACCACTGCGTATAGTAAATATTATTCTTGGAATTTGCATTTCTTATTTATTTAGCTGCACTTGTTTTTATTGTTTGCATGTTTTCAGAGCAGCTGCTGGGTATCTTGACATGCCGCCCGGGGACATTTTAAGCACATAACAAATTTATTAGACCAACATTCAGGTTTGTAACATCACTGCCACATATGAACAGTGTTGCCAAACGAACAAAAAACAATTATTTCATCTTGGTACAGGTTAATAGACCATTATGTATCAATTATTTTGCCAAAACAATATTTTTAATAGTAAAATATTATTCATGTTATCTATGAAATTTACTGCTGAAATATTGACCGACTGGTTAGAGCGTCTGCCTGACAGTTCTGAGGACCGGGGTTCAATCCCCAGCCCCACATGTGTGGAGTTTGCATGTTCTCCCCGTGCCTGGGTGGGTTTTCTCCTGGCACTCCGGTTTCCTCCCACATCCCAAAAACATGTGTGGGAGGTTAATTGAAGACCCTAAATTTTACGTAGGTGTGAATGTGAATGGTTGTTTGTTTATATGTGCCCTGCGATTGGCTTGCAACCAGTTCAGGGTGTACCCCGACTCCTGCCCAATGATAGCTGGGATAGGCTCCAGCCCTCCCGTGACCTTTGTGAGGATAAGCGTCTCAGATAATGGATGGATGGATGTTTTCAAATTGTAGTTACTGAGTTGACTTGTACTGTATTACTGAACAGAAACACTTGTTTTAGTTAGCTTAACATGTGATTCATTTCTCACTTCTCAGAGAAGCCCAGTGAGCCAGCTACGGTAAAATTTGGGTATCAAAAGTTGAATTCAGTTCCAGTAAATACATTTTTGACCGATTTACATCATTGATTTTTTTTTTTAAGTTACAAAAAAATTAAGTTTAAAAAGTCACTGAAAGTGTTGAATTCTCAAGGAGTCCACATTGTAGACAGTATTATAAAATGTAATCGACTGAAAGCGGACACCAGTGTTTCTCTCTTTATGAATGGCATGCAGTGGGTTTCATTGAGGAGTGGCTGGCATAACCAGTGCGGGAGTTGCTTCTTTTTCTGGGATAGGAGGAAAACTTTAAATAGGGCACAGATTTGTCCTTTCAGATCTTTATGGACTACAATAGCAATTTAGTATGAAATGTATTTTAAGAAAATTATTAGTCATATTTTATTATTTTTGTCACATTGTAATGCTCGCTATTGCTCTCTCTCTCTCTCTTTCTTTCTGTCTTCAGAGGCGGGTGAGAAGGTGCGACCCACCTTACCGTTATACTCCCAGGAAATTGCAGTAGAAAGAGCTGTTGCAAGTCAACAGGATTCACAAATCCACTTCACTGCCAGACACCGCAGCACTCACATGCTAATCCATAGGAATCAAACCCTCCAATCATTCAACAGAGACTGATCATTCACACATACCATCTGCCTCATCACCGTAATGTAACGTTGTCCGTCTGCTTTCATCCAGCAAAGTTTCCAACAAATCTACAGGCAGGTGAATAAGCGTGACCCACATCACCTTTGTGCTCCCATGTATTTTAATGTTAACTAATTTAAGTTCACCACTGCCCGAGTCGTATTTACCACAATGGCTTCTGTAATTGTAATTCACAACTGTAGGGGGAGCCGTTTACCAGAGTAATTGAAGTAATATCTGGCACTTGTTCTTACAGACCATTCCAGTGCGGTATTTTTTCAAAAGCATTTCTTATAACAACAGCAAAAAGCTGGAATGCATCAGGTATCTTCCCAAGTTACAATAACCAACCATATGTTATCAATGTAGCCTTTATGTGGTGGAGCACAGTGGGTGTTCAAAATGGACCCAGTGTTCCTCAGTATGACACACTACAGTAGCCTACTAAAACAGTAACAATTAAATCGTTACTCTAATACCATAGTAACCCAAGTCATTTTTAACTTACTGTCACAATAGCACAAAAAAATACCAACACAACTGCAATTTTATTTATTTATTTTTTTCATCAAATCTGTGTAAATTGTTAACCAAGTCATGATAATCTGGGTTGAATCGAGGCAACTCGACTTCTTGTTTGGTGAATTGTTTGTTTGTTTGTTTGTTTTCTTTTGTTTTTTTTTACTAGTTTTCTGAAAATGCAAACAAAAAAGACATGCAATTATGCCAGGCTAACAATATAAATTATGATAGCCCTTTTAAACATTTATTTATATTTTTAAATGTTTTTACTAGGGATTGGACTCCCGCTCTAAATCCTGATTCGTACAGTATATAACAAAATACTGCATATGAGAAAATATATAATCATTAAATATGATAACAAAAATGTTATCTATAATATATATTATTAATTAATATATTAATAGTGTCCACATCCATACATAATGTACTTCCCTCTTCCCAGCCACTTTGTCCAGCTCTTCCCCGGGGACTGGAACAGTTTACCAGGGAGGTGTCCAGGAGGCATCCTAACAAGATGCCCGAACCAGCTCATCTGGCTCCCCTTGATGTGGAGGAACAACAGATCTACTCTGACTCCCTCCTGGATGAGTGAGGTTCTCATGCTGACCTCACCTGGGACCTGTTTGCACGAGATGAACCTACAGGGAGCATAAAGCTGAGTTCCTAGGATCATGAAAACTCACAAAAACCTCCACCGCAATAAGGTGCCGGCTCAAGCAAGGGACAATGTATGCTGTATACTAGGGATGGGAATTGTTAAGAATCGACAATACGTGGAACGTCATCTGTCAAAACCCGTAAAACAGGTTAGTGGAATTCCTGCGTATTCTGCAATAACTAGCATAATTACAGCCTCATAACATGATGGTTTTGACTACAATTTTGGTTACTGTCCAGCTGGCGTTTTTGGACAAAAGTTAAATACATGTGACTTTATTTATACATGACAGAATATGATATGATATTCCTATATGTTAACACAATTGAAGCCTAAATACCTGACGTGGTCATCTTTGGTAGTTCTTGAAGACATCTTGTGTAAAACACAAATCAGTGTAGACATTTAATATTCCTACAGTGGCTTTGTCCTGGTCTTGTGCTATATCGAGAGCTCCACCAGTCACCTGAACCAGAAGGAAGTGCTTCGACCTTTACTGAATGCCGAATGCGGAAGTTGGTTGCCGATAACCCCTATTTAGAAATAGCAAATAAATTAGCGATAGTGCTTATCGATCCGATTCCTCATTTATTCTATTGCTGATTCCCACTGGGAAATAATCCTATTGCTATATGATGTCATTGATGTCATTATCGATATATACCTGTACATACAAAATCCAATTCCAATGAAATTGGGATGTTGTGTAAAATGAAAATAGAAACTAAATAATGTAGAATACAGTGTCCTGGGCCACTAAAAATAATCCTGAAAAATCCTTGACTTTTTGCTCATGCCCTGGGTATTTTTTTATAAAATAACTATGGGCCATTCCACTGAATCGGTGTCATTTGCTTGTTTTAACTTTCTCAAAATACGGTTTTCTTTTTTTTTAACTCTAAATATGATGCAAATGGAACCAATTTGGTGGAATGGACCATATACAGTATATATTATATTTGAAATATATACAACCTTCACATATCTTTACCTACACTGATGGATTGGTGTTAGCGTTTTAAATGAATTAAAGATTAAGATTAAATTGTCAAAGTGGCCCGTGCTTGCTTAATTTGTTTTTCTTGATGTGTCCTTTGCAAGACAAAGTTTCCCTGAACCAGAAGAATAAAAAGAGTGATTGTTAAGGGGAAGACATGACAATTGCTTTTACTGCTGTTTCTGTCTGACCTCATTGTTTTCATCTCATTCATTTCAACTCCTCTCTCCACACTGCTCTGTCTATGCTTCAGACGAGTTTTACTTGCGTTCAAATGGCTCTTTCTGGTCTACAGTTATCACTGAACATAAGCAAACCTAAATGTACGATCCCCCCACAAATGGAGCACCCCAGCAATATTCTGTCTCTTAATAGTTCTGCTTTTCAGTTTCTCACTTGCGGCATTGCAAATGAGAATCTGTTCTCAATTGCCTTACCTGGATAAATATATGTTCAATAAAAAACATTTAAAAAGTAAACTCCAAGACAAGTGGAGTAAACTTGGGGCAAACCCCTTCAACGCCACTGTTATATTGCATTGTTCTTTCAGTCTTTGTGTGATGAAACAAGAGAAACTGTATGACGAAAAGCTAACGTATATTTATTAATGCCATCCATCCATTCCTCCTTCTATCCATTTTCTATTCCATTTATATTTAGGGTTGTGGGTGGGCTGGTCCAGCAGTGCACACAGACAAACAACCATTTGCACTCACATTCACACCAAAGAACAATCAAGTCTTCTATGAATGTAACGTTTTTGAAATGTGGGTGAGCCGGAGAAAACCCACACAAACACGGAGAGAACATACCAATTCCACACAGGCAAGCCAGAGCCCAGATTCAAACAGCCAACCTCAGAACTGTGAGGCGGATGTGTTAACACTAGGTCACCGTGCCTTTTGCTAATTGGCGCTTGTTACAAAACGTCCAGGTCATGTTAACACCACCAATTAAATATCAAAATCAGACTCAGCCCTATGGCCTGAGTTTCTATTTTGTATTTTTCATCAACTGAAATATGGAAGAAAAAAATGGTTTTGCTCTTCATGTTAGATTTAAAAATAAACAGCAAAATAATTAGCCATTTTTTATTTTTTTTTATTTTTGTTTGCCAATTGAAAATGGAAAGAATGAATGATATATGGATTCTGCCCAACTGGTTAGAAAGTCTTAAATCTGACTAAACATGTGTCTTTGTTGAATAGATCCCGCCTCATTTCCAGGCTGTGAAACACAACTGCGCCCCCCTCACTCCCCACTTCTACCCCCCAACCAATCTCCTCCCACCCTCGCCCTCGCCTCCTCTTGTCTCCTGACCAGTCCATCGTGCTTTCTCTCTTTATCACTCATGCAAGGCTCGCCCCATGGGCTTGCCCTTATCTCAGCTACACCTACTTGCACTCAGATGAGAGGCAACTCAGGATGAATGAAGTGGCACACTCAACCACAGCCTGCTGACGTTGTGACTGCCTTTCTCAGGTACTATCTATGCCTTTTCACTCAGGCCACATGCTTTTTCCTTCTACGTGTGATGTGTATACACTATGGCTGTGAAACTGTGAGCTTTCATGTTTCATGGATAGGAACGCAAGCGTTTCAGAGAGCAGCTGGGCTTTTGTGCGCTTGTGCACTTATTCTTAGTGCTTGTAGCCACATTATGTAGGCCAAAGGTCACTGGTTACCCAGCAGTGGGAGCGGTTATTTCACTTGTTTAGACTAACATCTCAGCCAGTGCACTCTTTCAGAAACAAATTAATTACAACGCACTGTTGCAGCTACTCAAGAAGTATAGTCAAACAGTAAGTTAAAAACGTTGTGCTGGAAAAATAGTTGATTAAAAATGCTATACCAGTATTGGTGGAATTTTTTTTTTTATACAGGCCAAATTCTGATGCGACTTAGTGATGCTATTCAAAGCTGATCAACAGCTGTTCAACTGTGCATACTGTGCGTGATTTAACAGTCAGAGAAAACTGGCATCATTTTGCCTCCCAGTTGTGCCAACCTTGTAAAAATAAATGAGGTTTGGTTTGTGAGTCAATTAAAATAGACACTGGATAAGGACAGAATCACATGGTTTGTGGAACGTCACACTGAGAGTCTTAAGTCTTGTTTAGTTTGTTTCTCATCCACATGGAAAAATGGGTAATTTATCAACAGTGAAACACACGAGTAATTTGTAGGCAACTGGGAGAGACTCAGAGGTTTGCTTGCATAATATCACCACACCACTCTGTCAATTAACAATGATAACAATTAATATATCCTGCAGATTATGCATTATAACAGTTTTTTTGAGAGGGGGGCTATGGTGGGGGGCATTTACAACCCCAATTCCAATGAAGTTGGATGTTGGGTTAAACATAAATAAAAACAGAATACAATGATTTGCAAATCATGTTGAACCTATATTTAATTGAATACACTACAAACACAAGATATTTAATGTTCAAACTGATAAACATGATTGTTTTTATCATATAATCCTTCATTTTGAATTTTATGGCTGCAACACGTTCCAAAAAAGCTGGGACAGGGTCATGTTTACCACTGTGTTACATCACCTTTACTTTTAACAACATTCAATAAACGTTTGGGAACTGAGGACGCTAATTGTTGAAGCTTTGTAGGTGGAATTCTTTCCCATTCTTGCTTGATGTACAGCTTCAGCTGTTCAACAGTCCGGGGTCTGCGTTGTCGTATTTTACGCTTCATAATGCGCCACACATTTTCAATGGGCGACAGGTCTGGACTGCAGGCAGGCCAGTCTAGTACCTGCACTCTTTTACTACGAAGCCATGCTGTTGTAACAAGTGCAGAATGTGGTTTAGCATTGTCTTGCTGAAATAAGCAGGGGCGTCCATGAAAAAGACGTCGCTTGGATGGCAGCATATGTTTCTCCAAAACCTGTATGTACCTTTCAGCATTAATGGTGCCTTCACAGATGTGTAAGTTACCCATGCCATTGGCACTAACACAGCCCCATACCATCACAGATGCTGGCTTTTGAACTTTGCGTCCATAACAGTCCGGATGGTTCTTTTCCTCTTAGGCCCGGAGGGCACGACGTCCACAATTTCCAAAAATAATTTTATATGTGGACTCGTTGGACCACAGAACACTTTTCCACTTTGCATCAGTCTATCTTAGATGAGCTCGGGCCCAGAGAAGCCGGCGGCGTTTCTGGGTGTTGTTGATAAATGGCTTTTGCTTTGCATAGTACAGTTTCAAGTTGCACTTACGGATGTAGCGCCGAACTGTATTTACTGACATTGGTTTTCTGAAGTGTTCCTGAGCTCATGCGGTGATATCCTTTACACATTGATGTTGGTTTTTGATGCAGTGCCGCCTGAGGGATCGAAGGTCACGGGCATTCAATGTTGCTTTTCGGCCTTGCCGCTTACATACAGTGATTATTCCAGATTCTCTGAACCTTTTGATGATATGATGGACCGTAGGTGATGAAATCCCTAAATTCCTTGCAATTGTACATTGAGGAACATTGTCCTTAAAACGTTCAACTATTTTCTCACGCACTTGTTCACAAAGAGGTGAACTTCACCCATCTTTGGTTGTGAATGACTGAGCAATTCAGGGAAGCTCCTTTTATACCCAATCATGGCACCCACCTGTTCCCAATTAGCCTGTTCACCTGTGGGATGTTCCAAACAGGTGTTTGATGAGCATTCCTCAACTTTCTGTCTTTTTTGCCACCTGTCCCAGCTTTTTTGGAACATGTTGCAGCCATAAAATTCTAAGTTAATGATGATTTGCTAAAAACAATCAAGTGTATCTGTTTGAACAGTAAATATCGTGTCTTTGTAGTGTATTCAATTAAATATAGGTTGAACATGATTTGCAAATCATGGTATTCTGTTTTTTATTTATGTTTAACACAACATCACAACTTCATTGGAATTGGGGTTGTAGAAACATTTAATAATGATTTGTGATTTTATTTTTAGGGTCTTTTGAAATAGTTGTAAATGACCTGTTGAAACACAGACTCAGAGGAAAATAGCAGGCAGCATCCGCACCATGCAAGACCCTAACACAGTGTTGTCCTTCTGTATCTGGCCTCCATCCACTGACTGAATGCTAGTAAGAAATCCTATCACTGAAAATGCCAAATTTCCATTGTCATAAATAAATGAAAACAAAGCTTATATTTAAGTTCATGCATTCACTTAGTTAGCATCCAGCAAAGGTCATCCTCTTTGATCATGAGAGGCACGAGTCATAATTCACACAGACACTAGAGCACAGGTGTGGGCAAACTTTTGTGCTCAAGGGTCACGTGAATGAGTTAAATCAGACAGATGGGCCTTTGGTAGATGATTAAATAATAATAATAATGATTATTATTATTTTAAAAAGTTAAAATAGGGGTGGCGGCACAATCGGAAACAGGTTAGCACATCTGCCTCACAGTTCTGAGGACCGGGGTTCAAATCCAATGTTCTCCCCGTGCCTGCGTGGGTCTTCTCCGGGTACTCCGGTTTCCTCCCACACCCCAAAAACATGCGTGGTAGGTTTATTGAAGACTCTAAATTGCCCGTAGGCGTGAATGTGAGTGTGAATGGTTGTTTGTTTCTATGTGCCCTGCAATTGGCTGGCCAGCACACCCGCGACCTTAGTGAGGAAAAGCGGTAAAGAAAATGGATGGATGGATGAAAATGGGGGTCTAATGTAAAACAATAGTTAACGCTCATTTAATGCATCGTTAACTTAATAGTTAATTTTATTCTAATTTTAAAATGTTGAATGTATGTGTCAAGTTGTTTTGCTAATAATTTTATTTGCTATGAAAAAACAATTATTTATTGAGAAAGATGAATAAAAAACACTAATTTTAATTAACCAATTTTATGGGAAAAACCAGCTAAATTCCATTGTTTGCCAACCCTGCATTGTTGAGAGTTGTCGTTGTAGTTGTTGTTTTTTTACACTTTTTCAGTTGCATTTTCTTTGCGGGATGATATCTGAATTGTAGTTGTTAGTTAACATTGAACAACTACTACATTAAAACTCATCAGGTTAGTGTCCATTTATTGTAGACTTTGCAGTCACTTTGCTGAAGTAATAGACTTGCAGTAGTTCAGCTTATGCCAAGATGATAACACAATACCAAAAATGGATTTTGTATGTGAACCCTTTGAGTGTGAAGTGAAGGATATGATGGCTGAAAAGGGAGAAACTCATCTCTCATATCAAAGTGTCCTGCAGTGTCCTTTTTAGGGTCTGCTCAGCGGGAAGCTACCTTCTTCTCGCCAAGTGTCAACAGCATATGGGGCTGATTTAAAAGCATGCTCTGAGAATGTTGTTTTCAAGCTGCCCTTTTGGATAACAGCTGCAGCCAACTGTGGCCTCTGCGCGCCTGTGACATGCTGTGTGATGTGCACTTTGACAACCCAACATCTGCAGTGCCTTGATGTGACAGCTTGGTGAATTGTTTTTTTCTCAAAAAGAAAAAGCCCTTTTTTTTTTTTTTTTTTTCTCTAAAAGGGAACAGTGATGAGTAAATTACGCTTTGTTTGCATGGACCAGTGCACAATAGATGTGGTTTTGCACAAGTAAATGAAAAGCCTCAATGAATTTTCTTAAATAGTGGCCGACACTCAAAACAGATCTGTGTGACCCACCCTTCAGCAAGTGTAGCCAAGTCTAGTCTGTTCCGATGTCACTTATTCTTTATTAGACCGCTGCTGACCTCATTATAGTGGCTTATGAGGTCACTGTGGTATATACATCATTTTGTGCGCTGTAGTAGTGCACCCATTTGCAACATAATTTACCACACTCCCACACTAAAGCCGAAGCAGCTACACAAAAGAAACATTGAGGAGAAAGTCCCTCTGTTGCCAAGCAGCTTTGACCCGCTGGTGACCCACTGTAGCAAGACTGCGCTCATTGTGTTCACAGTGTGAAAAGTTCCACTTCCAATTTCCAACAGAAATCACTACTCTACGAAAGCAAAACCACCTAAAAAAAAACTGATAATCTGTTTTGTCTGCGCTCAAAATTTATGTTGTGGTTTCGTTTTTTGGGGGGGGATATTTTCATTCTGGAGTGGAGCTGTTAAAATGCGAGCTGGAGTACATCATCACACGGCAAACACTGGACCCAACAACCAGCCAAGTATTTAAACGCAAGCAACAAATATTTTCCATAATTTAGCGCGCATGCAAATCAATCCAGTTTATAGCGTATTAAACTTTTTACAGCGTTTTCCTCGTGAACTTGTTTTGAATTGTATAAATACAGTAGGTATAGTTCATTACTTCCTATGACTATGACTGTGTAATTGTTGTTTCATTTTAGCCTCTCTGTGCCAGCTTCCTGGACACTCCTGAACTCTTTTTACTTCCATGTGTCAGCTGCTGTTTGCCATCATGCCCAGTCCCTCAGGTTTCCTCTCCTCATGCTCAGCTGCGTCCACTTCTCTCACTGTACTTCAGTGTATTTATAACCCTCTACTGTCATGCATCCAGCTCCAGTCCTGTCAGTGGTTGTTGGTGTTTTTGTTTTTTGTTCTACTGTAACTAGCTCCTGCTTGCATGCTTACCTGCATTAGCAGCCTATTTGGCTGTTTGTTGGTTTTGCATATTAGTCAGACTTCGAGTCCATCCCACTGATGAACTCTGCCTGCTACCACACATTCACAACATTATTGAAAAGACATAAAATATGACTTACCAAATTTTAAAAATAGCTCCCTGAATACCACTGACATTCTTTTGTCTGAGTAGGTTTTATATTCCCCATTGATGTATAGATGCAATTCAAACAGTCGCATGCTTCTCCTAATCTTAACTGTGGGCCATGTTGTTGCAGTGCCATGGAAAAGCCCTATGACCCAGAGGTCAAGTTCAAGGCAAGCATGGAAGTCACCTCGCCCCGACCTGCCATTGTGGCCAGAGGACAGTGGTCCAACAAAATGGAGTTCCTCCTTGCAGTTGCTGGACAAATCATCGGGCTTGGAAACGTGTGGCGGTTCCCTTACTTGTGCTACAAAAATGGAGGCGGTGAGTTGGAAAACAACTTGATCATCAATATAAAGTAAAACAAAGGCAAAAACAACGGTTGAACTGTAATGCTTTAGAAGGCAATAGCAGTTAAATACTGTGAGATTGCCTGATAATTCACTCTGCGTAGCTGTGGATATCCAGTGCAGTCATACTGAATGAGCCATCATCATCATCTTCATCAATACTTGCTGATCTGACTGATGCATTTACAGTTGGTTTGTGTGGGAATTTTCATTCCATTCCATCCTTCCAGTTTCTGTAGTGCTTGTCCTCATGATCGGGAGCCTATTCCAGCTGACCCCTTGGATTAGTCTCAATCACCAGGCAAAACAAACAAACAAAAAACAAACAAATAACCATCCTCACTCACATTAATACCGATGGAAAATTTAGAGTATTTCATTCGCCAAACACGTGGGAGCACACTGGAAAAGCCACACAAGCATGGGGAAAATATGCAAACTTCACATAGGAAGTCCAAAGCCTTTCGAACCATTTAAACCTATTTAAACCTAAAACAGGGCCCAGTGACATGTGTACTTCGGCCCCGTTATGTCGCCCCTGCCCCACTAATATAAGAACTTGAGACCATTCGTTTGCATCAGCGGTTATCCAGTGCAATTGTTATGTGCTGTTAGCTATCTATGTCTACTCCCCCAAAATGCATTTTCCTTTTCGATAGTCTGCTGACGTTTGAAGTACAATTCATTTTTTTCAGGTCGTGAAGGTGGTATTTCATTGGCAGGTGTTTCAGCACATTCAGCGAACACACCCACAGCATTTGAAATGGTTCAAATTAGATTCATTTTGGAAGACATTTATTTTCACTTTATAGAGACTTTAATCATTTCACTGTCGGTGGGCTTCTGTTTATTGTGTATTTACCATTTTGTATTGAATATCCTGTATAATAATGTATGCCTCTCTTTTTTCCCACAAGGGGTGTTCTTTATCCCTTATGTACTCTTCCTCTTTACATGTGGCATCCCCCTGTTTCTGCTGGAGACGGCTCTCGGCCAGTACACGAAACAGGGAACCATTACCTGCTGGAAGAAAATTTGTCCCCTCTTTGGAGGTACATATTCACTCTTCAGCCACAACATTTTATACACCTGTATAAACTAATAACCCCCCAATACAAGAGCTATGAGCAAAAAAAAAACAACAACAAACAAACAAACTGTCCTTGTGTTTTGAGAGGTATTCATTTAACATGTTTTGCTGTCGTGATTGTCATTGCCTTTCTATATTATACAGCCGCTCATTTTCCTTTTAAGCAGCCATTCAGATTGTTCTTCCGTAATCCCTATACTAGGGCTGCACAATGTTTTATTCGACCATCGTCATCACGATGTACGTGTGTGCAGTAGTCACATCGCAGGGACTGTCAGCCCGTCAGCAACATATTAAGGGGAAAAAAAAGAACTATGCACCGGTTTGTTTTTGGACCGGTGAACTTAGTTCAAACTTTGGAATTATGAACTATGAACTCGACTCGTTCATTTTTGGAATGATGAACAGAACTTTGAACTAGTTTTTGTAGAAAACTAACATTCCTAACACTGATCCTGTATTATTTCACATCACAGTGTATAACCCAGATTTTAAAGAAATGTCTTTTTTTTTTTTCAATATCATGCAACCCTACCCTATACCTACTCATAGCCACCAGGAATTATATTCACATGGTGTCTGGGGTTTGCAATGATATTATGTGTAGTCAATTCCTTTCCTTCTTTGACATTTTGTCTGAGCAACAGCAAAAAAATGAGCATTTCGCAAGTGAATCAGTGCCTAAATATCCAAAGTGTTTCCTGTGAAGTGGAGCATTGTCGCACTTGTGCTCCACATTTTGCAAGTCAATGAGATCTAAACTGTGCGAACAAAGATGCTCAATCTTCACTCTCAGTGGATTTATTTTTATTTACATCCTTCATTTTCCAGGCTTTCCCTGGAATTCACAAAAGCAGACATGTTTATATTATTTTGGGGAGAGTGCATCATGGCACAACATCAGTTTGAACATAATAGAGACCTTAGTTTTTGTATTATCCACAACTACATTCTATAGTTTGATGCTGTGGTTTAGGAATTTACATGTAAATATTTTCTGTGTTTTCAAATCTCTTAGGGATGGGATATGGCAGTCAGGTGGTAGTTTTATACTCCAGCATCTATTACATCATCATATTGGCATGGGCATTCTTGTACCTCTTCTCTTCCTTCAGCTCTGAGCTTCCATGGGCAAGCTGCAGAAACAGCTGGAACAGAGGTATGTAAAAATATATACATATAATATGTGCACAGAGCATGCATGTTTGTGTTGCGTTCTGTTGTAATAGTGTCTCAAGTAATCTTTAGGTGTGTGTCGTCCACTTGAAAAAAAAAGTGCTTCTCTTCAAATAAACACTAAGTCGTACTGTAGGCTACCTCAGTTGATATGTGCTTGTATCTACACACAGGGACATTAAAGAGTTAACTTTCGAGCCCAGATCTTTGTTACCAAAACAGCGGCACCTACCAAAGCATGGAAAAGTTTGCTTCAATGAATGAAAGTGTGGCGTTTTATAAGCTACCTCTTGGATGTTGGAAATGAATAGTTCGTTAGAACTCTCAATGCCATGAGGCAGATTAGGCCACAAGTGCAGTTTCTGTAATTTTCTTACAGGAGCAGGCGATTGGCCTACTGACCAACCCCAGCACCTGGTATTCCTAGGCAGGAAGTACAAATACTAACCTGGACTGACCCAGCTTAGCTTCTGAGATCAGACAAGGTCTGGCAGCATGTGGGGATTGGGCCGGACTTGGAAATGAATACCCTGTGCATTATTAAATATGATCCTATGTTATGTAGCACTATTATCATTCCAGTCACCTCAATGCTCACTCCATAGTATTCATTTTTGGCATCACATTAATTTCACCCAGTGTAATTAAGCAGCCTGCTTATAGTCTCTTCCGATTTGTGAATGTGGCTGATAAAATGGGTTTCATACTCCAGTTTCAGTTGAAATATAGTGTATATTTTTATATAATTTATTGATGAAAAAATATATAACATTGTCATATTATTAAATATACATTATCCCTTATAGACACTTGGTCCCCGCTGCCCTTACGTAAATAGATGCATCTTGCCACTACATGTGTAAACGGTACCCAGTAGGAGCTCAGCAGCACAGTTTACATGAATGTACTGTAGACTGAGTTTAATGAGTGTGCTGCATGCTGACTGTCTTCTGATGATTCTGATGTGATTCTTTGTAAACAGATACGTGTGTGGAGTTCAGTCAAAGACGTGCTCTCAACTGGACTGTGGCAGAAAATGCAACATCCCCTGTGAGGGAGTTTTGGGAGTAAGTACATATGTTTAAAAAAAGGAACCAAAAAAAGCTGGGAAAATGCCTGATAGCAATGGAAATCCGATTCGCAGGAGAAGAGTCCTGAACATGACAGGAAGTCTTCATGATTTGGGCGGTTTCCGATGGGAATTGGCTTTGTGTCTTCTTTTGTCTTGGATCATCTGTTACTTTTGCGTGTGGAAAGGAGTCAAGTCCACAGGAAAGGTAGATGACTTTAACATACGTTTACATTGTCTCTCTGTCTGTCTGTCTGCGAGCCAGACAGCCAGATAGACAAACATGTCCGTCTGGCTGACTACAAGCGAGTATTATGTCAAAATTCAGTCTTGTGATTGCTTTCACTTTCATCATGTGTTTTTCGTCATATGATCATCTGGTGTTCCTTCCTTACTGGCAAATGTTACACTGAAAGGGATGTATAATATTTGAAACTTTATCGCTATAAGTCAATATGTTATTTGTCACAGGGAAAAATCTGGTTTCGTGTTTTTATTAATTGGGATAACATTCAGCACACAAAAAACCCTGCATTCTAAATATGAATTCTTACATGGTCTTTGACAGGTTGTGTACTTCACGGCCACGTTTCCGTACGTGATGCTGGCCGTGCTGCTTGTCCGTGGACTCACGCTGCCCGGGGCGATAGATGGCATCAAGTTTTACCTCTACCCGGAACCATCTCGCCTTGCTGATCCGCAGGTATGAGCCGTTGATGTCATGAACGGAACAGAGGACAGGACCCAAAATGCACGACTCCAATACAGATGGACAGTTTAAAAAAAAGAGAGGTTTAATATACGAGCAGAGGTCGGTACACAGGCAGGCAATCCGAAAAGGCGACAGTATCCAAAAAACGTGAGGCAACGAGGCAAGGTCAAAAATCAGAACAGGGTCTAGTCTAACTATGAGTCGGTGATGTGGAAACAAGGAATGCTGGAACGTGACAACAAGGTACAATGAACTGGCGAGCAAAAAGAATGAGACACGAGGTTAAATGCATGGGGTAATTAGGGTAAACAAGGCACAGGAGGAGGTGTGTATGAGAAAACAACAACCAGAACACACACCCATAACAGTACACCCCCCCCCCCCTTAACGGCCGGCCCCAGACGGCCCCAAAGCCCCAGGATGCGCAACGTGGAAGTCCCGAATTAGTGAGTCAACCACGAGAAACCCAGACGGCACCCATGAACGTTCCTCAGGCCCGTAGCCCTCCCGGTACACAAGATATTGAAACCCCCTGCCCCTCCGACAAGACGACAACAACCGCCTCACCGTGAAGACAGGGCCCCCCATCCACGAACCAGGGAGAGGAGGGGCCCTGAAAGGTGGGACCAGAGGAGACTCCCGGGCGGGCTTGAGCAGGCTGACGTGAAATGCAGGGTAGACCCGCATCGACCTTGGGAGCCTAAGCTTCATGGTGATAGGGTTGATGACCTTTGTGATGGGGAAGGGCCCGACGAACCTGGGAGCGAGCTTCCTGGACTCCACCCGGAGTGGAATATGCTTGGTGGCGAGCCACTTTCGCTAACAAACTTTGTAGTTCGGGGCCGGTGTCCTCCTACGGTCAGCTGCGGTTTTGTATGCTGCTCCTTGGCAGAGCAGCATCTGGCGGGCCCGCTTCTCGGTCCTCCTGGAGCGTCTCACCAAGGTCATTGCAACTGGAACCGTGGATTCTGGGGCTATGGCAGGAAAACAGAGATGGTTGGTAACCATGCACAATGTGAAAAGGCGATAGATCAGTGGCTCCATTCAGCAGTACCCCACGCCTCCGCACGACCAGTCAGGTGGGAAATGACAAAAGAAATCTTTGCCAGCTCTGTGGGGAAGGCAGCTGCCTGCAGCTCAAAGTGGAGTTCGCACTGAGTGATAAATGGCTTAATGTTCCCACAATCTCCAGAGAACCTCTCCGGTCGAGAGAGCTGTGGGGAGACAGCAGCGGAGGTGGCAGGTGGCTGCATGGTGACTGCTTCACATGGAAGCAGTGGTACCGTGGCGGCATCAGGTGCTTTGCCAGCTGGTTCTTTCTTCTGAACCATATTTATTAGTACGTCAAACTGTGAGGCCACCTGTCTCATCATAGTGTCCTGATGCTCCGACAGTCCCTTTAGATGAAGGTGGAGGGCAGCAAGCTGCTCATCCTGCTTCGAGATGTGTTGACCCCGCGCTTGAAGGGCTTTGCGCACCGGGTCTGAGTCTGCTGGGTGCATGTTATGGCCAGTTCGTTCTATCATGAACGGAACAGAGGACAGGACCCAAAATGCACGACTCCAATACAGATGGACAGTTTCAAAAAAGAGAGGTTTAATATACGAGCAGAGGTCGGTACACAGGCAGGCAAGCCGAAAAGGCGACAGTATCCAAAAAATGTGAGGCAAAGAGGCAAGGTCAAAAATCAGAACAGGGTCTAGTCTTACTATGAGTCGGTGACGTGGAAACAAGGAATGCTGGAACGTGACGACAAGATACAATGAACTGGCGACCAGAAAGAATCGGACAGGAGGTTAAATGCATGGGGTAATTTGGGTAAACGAGCCACAGGTGGGGAAGATGCTCTCAGGAGCAGGTGTGTACGAGACAGGGGGAAAACAACAAGCAGAACACACACCCATGACAGTGGAACCCGTTTAACTTCATGTAATGCAAAACATCAAGACTCAGTAACCCACACTCACAAAGCTACATGTGAATATTTAGTTGGTTAACCCCGTGGGGAAAAAGTTATGTAGTAAGTTATGAATGATCATATGGACGCAAATATTCAGGCACTTGAAATTTTCCACTCCTTTTGAGTTGGTTTTACACAGAGGCCATTTTTGGGGCATGGGGGATATCTCTCTCTCTCTCTCTTGTCTTGCAGACAACCACACAAATATGTGGTTGTTCAATACACAACAAATTGTCTTTGTTTTATGTTTAGTTTCACAGTAAACGTCAATTGGGAGTGGCATTAAACGGCTTGACGCCTCTTTTTTGAAGAATTATTTACTATCTTTCAAACTGTTGCTTGTGAAGTTGAGTTTACTGCCATACTGTGCTCATATCTCACATTTTTGCTCGCAAGTCAAAGGAATCAGCTGATCGATGGTAGAGCGGGTCTTCCAGTGACCGAAAGGTCGCTGGTTCGAATCCCGCCTCCTACTGTCCGCATGTCGAAGTGTCCTTGGGCAAGACACTGAACCCTGATTTGTTCCCAGTGGCCCTGGCAGCGCCATGCATGGCAGCAGCCGCCCATATACAAATGCAATTTGTCCTTAATTTGGTTTTCAAACAGCCTAGTAGAATGACAGGCAGACTTATGCTTGAGCCCGATGAATCCTGCCTATCAACAGGTGACCATTACACATAATGTGACCAAGAAAAAGGATCACAGCTGTTCTGTTGATCTACATTTCTTTTTCCACTAGTGTTTCCACATTTAAATCTTTTAGCATCACATCATTGGTGGCGGAACGGTGGTTAGAGCGTCTGCCTCACAGTTCTGAGGACCGGGATTCAATCCCCGGCCCCACCTGTGTGGAGTTTACATGTTGTCCCCGTGCCTGCGTGGGTTTTCTCCGGGCACTCCGGTTTCCTCCCACATCCCCAAAACATGCATGGTTGGTTAATAGACAACTCTAAATTGCCCGGAGGTGTGAATGTGAGTGCGAATGGTTGTTTGTTTGAATGTGCCCTGCGATTGGCTGGCAACCAGTTCAGGGTGTACCCCGCCTCCTGCCCGATGATAGCTGGCATAGGCTCCAGCACGCCCACGACCCTAGTGAGGAGAAGCGGCTCATAAAATGGATGGATGGATCATCATTGGTATAAAGTTTTGTTGTGTTTATTTAATTATCAACCAGAATAGTTTTTTTTATTTTTTTTTTTACATGATTAACAAATGTCAACATTTTTGTAACATTACCTACTTTTATTCTCTTCACTTTTTGTTTTTTGTTTTGCCCCTGTTGATGAGGAAATAAAAATTATCATAAGGCTGCATGCATCAGAGCAAAACAATAGAACTCCCCGGTAGAACAAGACAAACTAACAGAGTGGATTAGTGAGTCATTTGTGTTGTGTTTTACTGTCGATGATTGATTGCATGCAGACAAACATTACTTAGCAAACATGAAGCATTTTCCACAGACACCGTTGTTGAATATTTTCCTCTCACGTCTCACATGATGTCCTGTCTTTGTGCTGCAGGTCTGGATGGACGCTGGCACCCAAATATTTTATTCCTATGCTATTTGCATCGGCTGTTTGATGGCACTTGGCAGTTATAACAAGTACAACAATAACTGTTACAAGTAAGTTCACATAAAACCTGTTATGTCAATATGTGATGTACACCTGGGCAATCTAATGCGATCCATCCAATACAAGGAATATTCACTCAGGCAGTCTGCCTTTTTAGTAATAACAACAAATCCTCTCATGTATCTTTTATTTTTTTTCTTTCAAAGGTGTTTGGCAAACTCCATATTCGAAAAAAAAAATCTCTGAGGCCTGTTGTAACAGATTTTACTTGAGGGTCAATCCCTAAAGCTACTGCTGTAAAGGCTTTTTAAAGCGCTATACATAAACATGCTCCTGTTAAAGTAAACATTGTACAAACCCACACCACTGTCCTGTTTCAGGAGCATAGTTAGCCTTAGAAAAAGAGTAGAGCACTGTATACAGAACATGACCCACTTTGCAATGTTGGCTGATTCCAGAAGCAACATAAAGCCACAGAGGAAACCAAGGAAACGGGCAAATAATAGCAATTCAGAAAGGGAAAGTAGCCCAAAACAACAACTGAGGGGCCACAGCAAAGCATAGAAAACAATACAAAGAGACCAGTAAAATCAATACTTTTTATACCCACTCATTTTAGGAAATTAAATCAATTATGGTTTATTTTTATGGCCTATTAAAATTAGTTCAGTTTGAATGGGCCTTTTGTTTTTTTCTTTTTGTTTTTTTCTGTGGGGTGCAGGGTGTTGCTGTTGCAGGCAAGCAGAACGATTTGTACCAAATGTTTGTTGAAAAAGAAGGAAACAAAAAAACAGGCACGAACAGTGCTAAGCAGCTCTGAACCAATAGTACAGAAAAGAGGGGGCTGATTGGCTGATATGTACACAGAGGCAGGCCCAGGGGAAACTTGTGATACAGGCATCTAAACATAACCCAAACTAGCAAGAAAGAAACATAGAAAATTGATGGATGGAAATTGGTCAAAATTTATGATGGAAATACAAATTCTGGCCCATATTGCTATTCCCCTATTAGGGTTATTGCATGTGAAGATTTTTTAAATAAAACTGTGAGTGTCACAGGTGTGTGTGCAAAGTATATATAGAGGATCCAGAAGCAGACATACAACCAAAAGTTGAACATAAGTAATTTTAATAACAAAAGGTGCAAGATTCACGAGGACACAAAATACAGAAGCGAAAACAGAAACCAAGACACGTACTTGCAAGGTGGTTTTTACAATTAATAAACTAAGAACACACTGGTAGCAGTGGCAGCGCAAGACTTTTATCCTTGGGGTGGCCAAGGCTATTTCGGGGGGTCCACCAAGTATGACAATGAATTTGTTTCTCGACCAATGAATTGCAACCAATGCAATGTACATACTAAGCACACAGAAGGTGAGTTTTGTGCGCATAAATTAAAGTTGATTAACAATGTTTACAACACAATGTACACAAAAACACAACTGCAACAAATTTTCAATAATCACAGAGTAACCCACTCTCACACACACACACAAGCTATTCACTTACACTCTCTCTGTACACCTTACCGTTACCTGACTTGCTTCTCTTTAAAAAGAAGTCATAGATCGTGTCCTTGTCTTTTCATTTCTCAACGGACCCTATGAAAGAACATAGGCCAGTTTTGTTACTCTGAGGATTACTTACAATTGCACATCCATCCATCCATCCATTTTCTGAGCCGCTTCTCCTGACTAGGGTCGCGGGCGTGCTGGAGCCTATCCCAGCTATCATCGGGCAGGACGCAGGGTACACTCTGAACTGGTTGCCAGCCAATCAAAGGGCACATACAAACAAACAACCACTCGCACTCACATTCACACCTACGGGCAATTTAGAGTCTCCAATTAATGCATGTTTTTGGGATGTGGGAGGAAACCGGAGTGCCCGGAGAAAACCTACGCAGGCACAGGGAGAACATACAAACTCCACACAGGCGGGGCCGGGGATTGAACCCCGGTCCTCAGAACTGTGAGGCAGACGCTCTAACCAGTCGTCCACCGTGCCGCATCTTTAACAACTCAATTTCACACACAAAAAAATAATAATTGCCCAGTAACACAAAAGCCTTTATGCACTGTTGAAAACAGTTGATATATATGAAACACGAACAAACATGAAATATGAAATAAAAAAGCACACTTTTTATTAAAGTAAATAAAAAGGCAGACTTTTTTTTGTAGATGAAAATGGCAGACTTCTTGAATCAAATAAAATAAAACAGAAAAAATACTTCAATAAAAAGGCAGAATTCACTTGAATTACATGTAGGCTATACCTATTTTAAACAAGCTACACTGGTGATACTGGTGAAATTTCAGAAATTAAACTCAAAAGGCAGAATTAACTTTAATTACAGTATTTATGCTTTTAAAACAAGTTACACGTGAATCTTATGAACAGCACTTTTATGATGCCCTCAATTCCTGAAGTTTTCTTTGAAAGCACTCCACGAGTTTGTCTTAAAAGTGTTTTTGTCACGTACGTGGTTAGGGCGAGGGCGAGTAACACAAGGTAAGAACATGGTGGACCCAATTGCAGGGAAGCAGGGAGGCAAGGCAGGAGTGCAGGATTCTCAAAATAATATTTAATCTTAGAAAAGGGAAAACTGAACAAAGTCCCACAACAGATACCAATCAAATCAAAGTAACACTCAAATATCTAAAACTGGAAACAAACTATGACCTGTGAGTAAGACGTGGAATAGAAAGGGAAAATGACACCTGACAATGACATACCACAATGATAAAGACAACTGACGACTATGACATGGCAGAGACATGTGACAACGACAATGAACCGACAAGAACTGAAAGAAACCAGGGAACTAAATACAAACAGATAGACGAGACAACGAGGAACACCTGGACAAGACATGAGTGAGAGAGCTGATTGGTCGACACAAAGCAGACGAGAACAGGTGGACACAACAACTTAATGAGCACACGACAAACATGGAACACAGGAAAACATGGAACAAAACTAAACACACCCCAAACCAAAACACAGACCATGACAGTACCCCCCCTCTAAAGGAACGGATCCCAGACGTTCCCCAAACAACAACCAAAAAGTCACCAACCCAGGGTGGGCGGAAGGGGGCCTGGAGGAGGGTACAGAGTCCACCCCTCAGATCAGTCTGGTGGCCATCCAGGCCACCCAGGGTGAGGTGCTTGGCTGAGCGGTTCAGGAGGTCGCCCAGGATGCCAAGCACCAGGGTCTTTACAGGGCCATTCAGGCGGACGGCCACGGTGCCGAAGCAAATGGTAATGCAGGGGCCAGGCAATAGGGTTGGGTGGCGGCCGCTGGACGAGCGCCGCCGGAGCGAGGACGGGTGGCGGCCGCTGGACGAGCGCCGCCGGAGCGAGGACGGGTGGCGGCCGCTGGACGAGCGCCGCCGGAGCGAGGACGGGTGGCGGCCGCTGGACGAGCGCCGCCGGAGCGAGGACGGGTGGCGGCCGCTGGACGAGCGCCGCCGGAGCGAGGACGGGTGGCGGCCGCTGGACGAGCGCCGCCGGAGCAAGGACGGGTGGCGGCCGCTGGACGAGCGCCGCCGGAGCAAGGACGGGTGGCGGCCGCTGGACGAGCGCCGCCGGAGCGATGACGGGTGGCGGCCGCTGGACGAGCGCCGCCGGAGCAAGGACGGGTGGCGGCCGCTGGACGAGCGCCGCCGGAGCAAGGACGGGTGGCGGCCGCTGGACGAGCGCCGCCGAAGCGGGGTCGGGTGGCGGCCGCTGGACGAGCGCCGCCGAAGCGGGGTCGGGTGGCAGCCGCTGGACGAGCGCCGCCGGAGCAAGGACGGGTGGCAGCCGCTGGACGAGCGCCGCCGGAGCAAGGACGGGTGGCGGCCACTGGACGAGCGCCGCTGCCGAGGAGCAGGAACGGGAGCCTGCCGCAGCTGCCGAGGAGCAGGAACGGGAGCCTGCCGCAGCTGCCGAGGAGCAGGAACGGGAGCCTGCCGCAGCTGCCGAGGAGCAGGAACGGGAGCTGCAGTCGCTTCCTCAGCCTGCCGCCATTGAGGTTTGGGAGTAGAGGGTACGGGAGTGGAAGCGTGCACAAGGTCTCGGGAAGGTGAACTAGGAAAAATGGCTGGTACTGAACATGGTGGCTTGGGGGCAGGTTTGACTGGACGTGACTTAATTGGAGCCGTGGAACAACGTGTGGGAACAGGGAAAAAACGAGGGGGCAAAATTTGACCTTTACTTGGGCGCCTCCGTTGGCCACCACGCGGCGGTCCCGTGTAGATGGCCAAACGGGTGCCCAAGAAAAGGTCCGAGGGAAAGGTTTTGGACTCACTGGGGTTGGAAACGGCGAGACGTGACAAAAACTGACGAGGACGGGATAAACTAGGGAAGGAACCAGAAAAATCTAAGTCTGTGTCAGAGTCAGAAGGTTAACTAAATCGGGGCCATTTTCACAGTAAGAAAAATCAGAATATAAAGAAACATGTGGATGTAAAATAGTAGGGCATGGTGAATAACTAGGACAAGTGGGGGGACCCGATGAAAAGGACAGAAAAGACTGAACGATAGGGCTTACTGGAGGAGGGTAGGTATGGATGGCAGGCTGAGGACGGTGGGAGGCAGTTTGGTGGTGTCCAGGGTGACGCCATCTTCTTCCCGCTGGGTCCTGTTCTGGTCGGTTCATTCTGTCACGTACGTGGTTAGGGCGAGGGCGAGTAACACAAGGTAAGAACATGGTGGACCCAATTGCAGGGAAGCAGGGAGGCAAGGCAGGACCCTAGTGAGGAGAAGCGGCTCAGAAAACCCTAGTGAGGAGAAGCGGCTCAGAAAATTGATGGATGGAAGTATGAGTGCCCGTACAGTACAGGCACGTACAGGCATGTGCAAAGCCTCTGAGTCAACTCATCTCTTTTGGCATGCAGGGAAACCTTCTCTCGCACACATCAACATGAAACAACACGTCTTTCCGCAACTAGATATTTGGAAAACTAAATAGGACTTAAGTAACAAATTTTAACATGTTTTTTTTTGTTGTTGGTGTTCTTCTTAGAGATTGCGTTTACTTGTGCCTCCTGAACAGCGGGACCAGTTTTGTGGCCGGGTTTGCAATCTTCTCCGTTCTTGGCTTCATGGCTTATGAGCAGAACACAGATATATCCAAAGTAGCGGAATCAGGTAAGGTCACACAATTTAAATGTGAGGGAATACCTTCTATACATGAACCCACCAACCTCTCTCGCCCCAGGTCCTGGCCTGGCGTTCATCGCTTACCCTCGAGCTGTGGCCATGATGCCGTTTCCACAGATTTGGGCCATTTTCTTTTTCATCATGATCATCCTGCTTGGACTGGACAGTGAGGTTGTGCACTTTTCTATTGTTTGTCAGCTAAGCTAACAGGCAGACAAGCAATGCCTCGGTCAAATTTAGTGCATTTAAACCACAACACTTCTCAGACAATGGCAATCAAGATTAAGTATTTAATATTTTTTGTAAAGGCACAGCTCTTGTGTTGGCTCTCATTAATTTAATTAAGGAGTGTATGCGGTTTAAAGTGAAGAGTAGTGCGATAATCTGGGACAATGTAGGTTGTGCAAATGTTACAGATACTCCTCAATCAGTGTGCAAATAGAGCAGATGGTACTCTGGCATGAGTGGCCAGTATATGCAAATAGTGCAGCATGGCGCGACAACTACAGTGAGTGCACAAGTAATACATAATTGGCCCCACAGAAATGTGACAACGAACTCAAGTCAAAAAATTGCCAGCTCTTTGTGATGGAATTAAAGGTTAGCTGTTTAAGAAGTTGATTACAAGAGGGAAGAAGCTGTTGGAATGTCTACTAGTTCTAGCTTGAATTGATCGGTAGCACCTACCTGAGGGAAGGAGCTGGAAGAGCTGGTGACCGGGTTCGGAGGGTCCGAGAGGATTTTGCATGCCCTTGTCTTAGTTCTGGCAGCGTGCAAGTCCTCAAGGGTGGGTAGGGGGGTACCGACAATCCTTTCAGCAGTTTTGATTGTCCGTTGCAGTCGGAGTTTGTGCTTTTTTGTAGCAGCACCAAACCGGACTGTGATGGAAGAACACAGGACCGATTCGATGACCGCTGTGTAGAACTGTCTCAGCAGCTCCGGTGGCAGGCCGTGCTTTCTCAGAAGCCGCAGGAAGTACAACCTCTGCTGGGCCTTTTTGAGGACGGAGTTGATGTTGGTCGCCCACTTCAGGTCCTGAGAGATTGTAATTCCCAGGAACTTGAAGGTCTCGACGGTTGACACAAGGCAGCTGGACATCGTGAGGGGCAGCTGTGGCGAAGGATGCCTCCTGAAGTCCACGATCATCTCTACAGTCTTGAGCGTGTTCACCTCCAGGTTGTGTCGGCCGCACCACAGCTCCAGCCGCTCCGCTTCCTGTCGATACGCAGACTCGTCACCGTCCTTGATGAGGCCGATGACAGTGATGTCATCTGCAAACATCAGGAGTTTGACAGTCGGGTTCGCTGAGGTGCACTCGTTCGTGTAGAGAGAGAAGAGCAGCGGAGAGAGGACACAACCTTGGGGCGCCCCAGTGCTGATGCTGCGTGTGGATGAGGTGGCCTCCCCCAGCCTGACCTGCTGTGTCCTGCCCGTCAGAAAGCTGTAAATCCACTGGCAATGGCAGGTGAGACGCTGAGCTGGAGAAGCTTGGATGAAAGGAGTTCAGGGATGATGGTGTTGAACGCTGAGCTGAAGTCCACGAACAGGATCCTCGCGTAGGTCCCTGCACTGTCGAGGTGTTCTAGGATGAAGTGCAGTCCCATGTTGACTGCATCATCCGCAGACCTGTTCGTTTGGTAGGCAAACTGCAGGGGGTCCAGCAGGGGACCTGTGACACTCTTGAGGTGGTCCAGCACGAGACGTTCAAAGGACTTCATGACCACAGATGTCAAAGCGACAGGCCTGTAGTCATTCAGACCCGAGATTGTAGGTTTCTTGGGGACTGGAATGATGGTGGAGCGTTTGAAACAGGATGGAACTTCGCACATTTCCAGAGATCTGGAACACAATATTAGTAAAATGGACAATTTCTGTGTTATTTTATCTGTCAAACATTTTTTTTATTATAATTGAATTAATTATGAGGCATACAATTAAAAAGAGAGAACTAATTATATTAATACAATTAATTAATATAATATATTAATACAATTTTAAATTCTTACATTGTATTTTCAGCCTCTGACCTTTAAGCTCTTCCACCTTCTCTTCATCAAGTGTGCACTCGCGGCCAACAGCAAGGCGCTCTCAAGCAGCCACGCCAGCGCAAAGCCCCTGTCCACACGCTAGTTGTCACGTCAGACTTTTTTTTTTATTCTATTGTGCCTTTCTCTGCGTGACGTGCACACATTTACGGCCAACAACGAGGCGCTCTAAAGCGGCCACACCAGTGGACTATCCAAAGGGAAGATGCAGTTCATGTAGGCATAGCTAGCTTCCTAGCTAACTGCACTTCGCAATTACGCCGGATAACTGCTGCTGTGAAAAAAGGCGATTAAGTTCGGATATAGGGAGGGGCGATGCATGCCGGATTCCAAAGTTTGTCACGTGGCGCCATTTTAGCCACATCCCAAAAAAATCTGGAAAACTGAAATGGTGAAAAACAGTTTAACGCTACATCTCCACAATTGAGTACTACATGATTCTTTGTCTTTTTAACTAAAAGTAAAGTACTAACTGTACATTGAAATCAGCATGCAAATGTGTACAGTATGTAACATAAATCCCTTTGCTTCAGTTTGTAGGTCTGGAAGCCATTGCCACCGGTATTTGTGACCTGAAACCTTCCTTCTTCCATGTTGGGCATAGACGTAAAATACTTCTACTCCTCATCATTGTTTTCTGTTTCTTCATCGGCCTCATAATGGTCACTGAGGTAAGGCAGAATTATGCTTACTTTTTGGGATTTACTTCCTCAGATTTGTTAATTCTCAAGATGCCTCCTGTCACACACACAGGGAGGATTGTACATCTTCCAGTTGTTTGACTACTACGCCTGCAGCGGCATGACTCTGCTTCTCTTTGCCATCCTTCAGTCTGTGTGTATTGGATGGATTTACGGTCAGTGGATTTCACATTTGAATGGCTCCTGTACTGTTCAATCATTCTTCCTCACCATTGATTCGCCATGTGACCACAGGAGCAGATCGTTTCTATGACAACGTCGAGGACATGATTGGGTACAGGCCTTCACCACTGATTAAACACTGCTTGAAATATGTTACTCCAATCATCTGCATGGTGAGTAAACATTCAGTCTGACTTGCCAGTTCTGAGACAGGGAATAAAAGAGTAAACTGTTGAAGATTAACTTTACTCTCATTCCACCGACCTTGATTTTAAGATAGTGGACGAAAATAGCTGGGCCACTTGTAACAGAAAACTGTCAACAACTTCTGGAAGGTTCTGCAAATTTTCCAAGGCAACTCTTGCTATGTGGGTTCTGTCTCTAGATGGCATTTTCTTAACTCACTTTTTTTGTTTATCTGTTGTCGTCAAAACAGTCAAAAACCATAGGGATCCTCCTCCATGAATGAAAAAGAAAAACAAGGTTTTTACAAAAAATGCTCAAATATCGGCATGAAATACAAATTGCTTAAATATTTTGATAAACGTTATTCATGGACATTAAAAACATTAGATTTGATTAGATTTGATTAGATTAGATTAGATTAGATTCAATTAGGCGATAGACTCCAAATGACCTGCGACCCTAATGAGGAAGAGCGCCATATAAAATTGAGGGATGGATTACCTGTAGTTTAGATTTAGAAATTTGACCATTTGAAAATGAACAATCAATTAATCAAGTAACTTTCCATAGCTGACATCATGCTGCACTAGTGTAATGCACCCCATTTGCCCGCAATTGCTTCAAGATGCAATTAATCAACAATCAGTCCCATACAATAAAAATTTAGCAATCAGTAAATTATTATTTGTGCCCATCCCTAATTGAATTAGATCAGCAGGCAGGTTCTAGGAAAAGAAAGAAATTATCAGTGTAAATCACGATACTCTATCACACTCCCTGCTCAATGAAAAGCATGTACAGTTTCTCCAAATATGACTTGTCTCATGTATGTGTTCATTTTCGGAGAAAAACATGCTTTTGTATTGTAAAAAGACGGTGGACCAGTTCATGAATTGATACCTATGAATAAATGGATTAGACTCTGGCGCCACCTAGGGGATAATAGCTTGTGTCATATCTGTGTAAATATGCATGTACAGTGTTCCCTCGTTTATCGCGGTCAATGGGGACCAGAACCCCCCGCGAAAGGTGAAAAACCGCGAAGTAGGATTTGTCCCCCCCTAAGAATTTTCGTGGATGTGTATGTGGGTACCAGAATGTTTAAAATATGTAAACAGTATTTATACTTTACATTCAGACAAAGATTACAACAGTACATATATTTACTTAAATCTTTAATTATAAAACCTTATACAGAAATTAACATTTATTATACAGTAATTAACATTCATCGACATTTCACTTTTTCGCTGAATGTCATCATCTTCTTCCTCCTCTTGCTTTCTCAGGGGCACAGTGCTTCGGCGGCATAGTAAGGGCTTGCTTAACTAATCAAAAAAATTATCGCTTAAACAAAAAAAGTTATTGCGAACACAACAGCGTGGATGAGACTGGTGAGACACAACAAGGGAAGATGCTGGGTGAGGCTGCAATGATGCGCAGCCAATCAGCTCACAGGATAAATGCACTCGTGCCCTCATGAAACAACAAGTCTTTCCGCAATATGGCTGCCGATATGGCTGTATTTTTTTTTTTTTTTTTTAATGAATATTTTGGAAAAACCCGCGAAGTACTGAAGCCGCAAAACGTGAAGCGCAAAGTGGCGAGGGAACACGAACTGTATTTTGTGTTTGCTGCTGCCTTTTGGCCAGGACTCCCTTGAAAAAGGGGTTATTCTCTGTTTCCTGGTTGCATAAAGGTGAAATCAAACAAAAACAGCTGAGTAAATCCTGGGTACTTTTTGTAAAGGTTCGAAATGATCATCCTTTTAAATGTATCCTTATTTATAATAATTAAAAAATATATATTTACATCCAATTAAGAGAAGATTAAAACCAGTAGCCCTGAGATTTTGAGATTATCTCCCTGGTTCATGTTGTATACTCCCTGGTTTGAAATTCTCACTGAGTTAATGTTAATGATTTCTATTTGCTGAATTGGTATCTTTTAGTTGAACACAAGAATGTGTAAACAATACAAATGAACAAAAGGTTATCTGTCCACAGTTTTCTTAATACAGATATGTCCAGTATTAAATGTACAGTTAATTAGCATGTTCTAGATGAATGCTTATGTTAGAATCTTTAAGAATCCTTTAGGATGGTACAATTATTGACGTTAAGCTCAAAACTGTCCAATAAGATTAGAGAATGTATTGATAATCGGGGAAAAAGACAATAGAAAATATAAATATTTTTCCAAGTTTGAATGTATCCCTTGTTGGGCTTTTCCTGCTAGTAGATGCTAGCTGCTAGTTGCAGTTACTGTGTTAAGCCGTGTGGTTAGCTGTTTTTGAAGGACAAGAAGAATTAAAAATCAGGAACAGTTAGAACGTTTTTATGATAACATATTTTTTATGGGCATTTTTTTATTATTTATTTAGTCTATGATTCCATGTTGAAGCAACAGCCGTGATAGAGCCACTGTAGCTAAAACGAAATATGCTAGCTGCTATGCTCACCCCTTTTTCATGGCTGTTTTCAGGGAACATTTTTCTTCTCCTTGGTCAAATACAAACCTCTGAAGTTCAACAACACCATTGAGTATCCATGGTGGGGTTATGCTCTGGGCTGGTGGTTCACTCTGTCTTCCACGCTCAACGTTCCTTTGTGGATGGTGTACAACCTGATTACCACTCCCGGGACACTTCGTCAGGTAAAATGTTTGATGTTATTTTTTTTAATGAATTTTACTCTGCTCCATAACCACAAACTGATTTTAAAGTTAAGTAAACATTCAACATTCTTTCTTGTTAGCGGTTCGCCACCCTATGCACGCCATCGGAGGATCTTCCGTCACCCAAATTGAACAAGAAAGCACTTGAACTGCGCAACTTGACGCACAAATCAGACAGGTTCTGAGAACATCAACATTGAGCACTTCCATTGAACACTGTGAGGCACAACAAACAACTTTAAATATATTTACAAAACCAAAGATGACATTCACAACTTGGTTTTCTCCTTTCCAACCACGCTATACTAGATTAGAAAATAACCAATCACGGAGTCAGTGTCTCATTGTTTGTCCATTCCTATCCTCCAATATTTGATTGTTTACATGAAGGGAATAAAAAAGGCAAAGTTGTAAGGTATAGCCAAAAGCTCCACGATGACAAAAATGCCATGCGGTCATTTACAACTTTTGGACTTCGATAGGATAAAACTGTTTTTTGCTTACAAAGGACAAGAACACAGAACCTGGCCAGAGGTCCAATAATCACAAATCCCTTTTTATCGTTCTTCTATCAAAAACATTTAAGTTCAAATTGATGAGGCTGTTTTTTTGTTTTTTGTTGATGAAAGTATTTAAGTGGAACGGTCGGGGGGCCAATTAAGCCATACAGACTATTTGCCAGTAGATCATTGAAAGTGGAATAAAGCAGAAATATTGAGTCCAGACAAATGGACTTTGTGTGAACTTAGGCCAAGTGAGCCAACAACAACCTTTTTCAGATTCTATAAAAGTGCCTTAAACCTTTAAATTGTTTTTCCAGGAAAAGGGATCTGCACCAAATTGTCACCAGAAATGTTTCACAATATTCACTGACAATTTAAGGAAAATATATCCTGGATCCAAAACGAGATTTAAAACCAAGACACCCACTTCTGCATATGCAGGAAATTAAGCAACAATCCTGGATCTATACCCTTAATTTCTAAATAAAAATCCGGGTCATTTTATACTGTATTCCACAAATTGTCATCAAAATCAGTCTCTTTGTTTTGAACAGAATCCTACTAAACAAACATAATCAAACAACCTAAACTATAAACAGAAGCAAAAACATTCCATCCTTTGCAGAGATAAAATCGCTAGTATCCGCTGGCTCTGCAATAAAACTTCGTGTTCTTCTATGGCCTTTGCTCCACTCCATCTCAAAATTTCTCAGAAATCATCGATAATCCTTGTTGGAAGGAAAGAACACTCAAAACTTTACCATAAGGTAATAAATAGGTTGATGTGGAGGTGGTATTTAAACTCACTCAAAAAATATTTTATGAAGCCAGAAAACATCAAATTCAATGATTCATATTCCTTCAAAAACATTATTTAAGATCAAATTTATGAGGCTCTTTTTTGTTTTTATTTTGTTTTTTTGTGTTGATGGAAGTATTTATGTGGAACGGTCGGTGGGCCAATTAAGCCATACAGATAAACTATTTGCCAGTAGATCATTGAAAGTGGAATAAAGCAGAAATATTGAGTCCAGAAACATTTACTTTGTGTGCACTTCAGCGTACTGAGCCAACAACCTTTTTCAGATTCTATAAAAGTGCCTTAAACCTTTAAATTATTACCCCCCCCCCCCAAAAAAAAAAAGTTCTTCCAAGAGAAAAAGGATCTTCACCAAATTGTCACCAGAAATGTTTCACAATATTCACTGACATTTTAAGGAAAACATATCCTGGATCCAAAACAAGATTTAAAACCAAGACACTCACTTCCTGGATATGCAGGAAATTACGCAACAATCCTGGATCTATACCCTTAATTTCTATAATAAAAATTAGGGTCATTTTATACTCTATTCCACAAATTGTCATTTATTATATTTATTTATAATGTTTATTAACAGAATCCTACTAAGCAAACAAACTAAACTATAAACAGAAGCAAACACATTACATCCTTTGCAGAGATAACCACAGGTAGAATGGCACACAAGGTCAATCGTTAATTGGAGATGCGCCAAAATATACACCACCTTGCACATGCCTGATTTGTACTTTTTAAATTTGGGTCCAAAAAAATACAAAAGAATCACTAGTATCCGCTGGATCTGCAATAAAACTTCAATGCGTTCTTCCATGGCCTTTGCGCCACTCCCATCACAAAATTTCTTATAAATCGTCTATCTTGCATAATCCTCGTTGGAAGGAAACACTCAAAACTGAACTACCATAAGGTAGTAAATTGTTGTTGTAGTGGCATTTAAACTCACTTCAAAATGAAGCCACAAAACATCCAAATTCAATGATTCCATATGGAAGTCTATGAAGCCGCGAAACATCAAATTCAATGATTCCATATGGAAGTCTATCACCTAATGAGTGTCGTACCGTCATTTATACAATATATGTGGTCCAAACACTGAAGGGTTTCTGACCTGTCCAGGCTCTAGCTGCTGTACAATTTGCTCATGGCCCCCAGTCACTGGGAATTGGGAAGCATTCAGCTACCAGTGGCGAAGCGAACCATACTGCAAACTTGTGGTTATCACACAGGATATATTTGTAACCATTAAATGAATTATATAGTTTTTGTTACCAGGCTTGCCGAGTAATGGAAAACAGCGTTACATTTTCTTGTTTTTTTTTTTTTCGATCCATCCATTCATCTTCTACCTCTTAGCCAAGGTCGGGTCGGGGGGGGCAGTAGCTTTAGCAGGGACGCCCAGACTTCCCCCTCCCCAGCCACTTCATCCAGCTCTTCCGGTGGGATCCCGAGGCGTTCACAGGCCAGTCGAAAGACTTTCTCTCCAGCGTGTCCTGGGTCGTCCCCGGTGTCTCCTCCCGGTGGGACGTGCCCGTAACACCTCATTAGGGAGGCATCCGGGAGACATGAGAATCAGATGCCCCAGCCACATCATCTGGCTCCTCTCGATGCGGAGGAGCAGCGGCTCTACTCTGAGCTCTTCCCGGATGACCGAGCTTCTCACCTTATCTCTAACGGGGAACCCGGGGAACCCGGACACCCTGCGGAGGAAACTCATTTCGGCGATCTTGTTCTTTCGGTCACAACCCACAGCTCGTGACCATAGGTGAGGGTAGGAACGTAGATCGACCAGTAAATTGAGAGCTTAAGTCTTTCAGCTTAGCTCCTTCACCACAACGGACCGATACAAAGTCTGCCTGTTTATTATTTTTTTTTTTATAGCAACTGTGTTCTGCTACAGTTACAGGGGAAAACAACTAATCAGACTACAGGTATATTTCGTAAAAAATGTGATTATTTTACAGGATAACAATTTGAATGCAGGAGAGGCTAGTTGTTGACTTGAACCCTCGGCCGCGTTCAAGCTAGCTCGTGGAGGCAGACACACTTGTTGAGACTTGACAGCAAAACAAGTGGATCCGTTGACACATTACAGTATAGCTCAATGGGCCACTCGTATTGATTGTAGCCACGATATTGTGAGCAAACCATGTGATAATTTCTTCCAATTGCTTAATTAGCTGAAGCTACCACTAAATGCAAAGGTTGCCTTCATGCGCTTGTCTTATTTTCACTCGTTATAACACACACTGCGACACTGCGTCATGTGGATGGATTTTAAAAACGCTTTTATGAAGCTTGGCCGCACAGTATAACAAGTGGTTAGCATGTCTGCCTCACAGTTCTGAGGTTGTGGGTTTGGTGCGCCGGCTTCCTCCTGAATTTACAAGACAGAAATGACCAGGCAAATATATCTACATATAGATTTTAATGATATAGTTTTTAATGATATAGTTTTTTGACTATCATATTTTGTATTGGATTTATCCAAAAGGTAATTGAACGTACATTGATATTATGGTACTTGGATTACATTACTGACGACATTTTTTAACAGGTAACTAGTTTCAAGTAATCTTCCCAACCCTGATTGTTACATTGTTTTTACAGTCTTAGTTTTTTTTTTTTAAAAGTATCTCTGATTTCCTTGTAATTTTGTAAATTTGTCATTTTTACATGCCATATATTGATCTTTGTATAACACTATGGTGCTGTCATATAAAACAAATATATAGTTTCAGAGTGCTGGAATGTAAGTGTAGCTTGTTTTGTGAATGATATTTTATGAATTGATGCATTCACTGTTGTTCCATCTTCACAATGTATGACGTCAAATGATTTCATAAAAAGTATTCCTGTGATTATTTTGAAATAAATCAAGTCTCAGTGAAGTGGTTGTCCATTAACATCACTGATACCACCACCTCTTAAATCACTTGTTTTAGTTTTAAAGTAAAACCTAAAAAAGTCGTTTTCAGCAAAATGTTCTAGAAACCTTGTGTAACATTAACTCAGTGGGCATTGAAGATTAACCTGTGTGTGTGTGTGTGTCTGCATAATTAAGGATGAAAACATAACTTGAAGCATAGCCATACAGTTAATGAGGGTTTTACAATAGTGACCATTTATGAGTCTGGAACAAAATGCATTTTGAAATTAGAACATCAGCGTCAGGGAAAGGATTGTGTTTAACTTTCCACATTGCATTGGCTTTTATAAATGAGCATTGCTTAGCCCAAACGTGAAAGACACATTTTCCTTAATGCAAATGTTTAATCTTTCTGAAGTGCAAAAAAAAAAAAAATTAAATACATAACACTCACACGAATGGTACCTATAATTTTTGCCTGTAAGTCTTTCTTTTGCATAAATGCCAGCTTCAAACACGGAACACAAGTCTGATGTTTACATGTAAACGTGTAGGATAAACCCGTAGCTTCCGTTCAAACCAAATTAGTAAGAGCTTTTTTACCATATTTTGTTTGTCCATTTTTGCCAATTATTAATCTATTTTTGGGGTTTCATTGGGCTGAAAACTTTAAAATCAAAGATGATCAATGAGCCTTTATAATAGAAAGAGTACTTCAACCTCACATCCACTGCACAAAATAATTGCAGCCATAGCAGTACAGTAAATTTAAAAATTAATATTACCACTCAGACCGCGAGAAATGGCTGTTTTCATTGTCTCAAAAGATCATCTGATTTGATAAGTGTATCGTCGTCTATTAACATTCACACCATAAAAATTAGATCCATAAAGGAGCAGTTAACACTAAATGATCCCAATTTGATTTGATCGTATTATCAGAAGTGGCTTCTTTACTGCCCCTTATCTACTTATGTTTGTCCTGTTTGGGATGTAATGTCTCCCTTAAAAGCCCCCACTTAATTTTCGCATTTCTTTGTGTGCGTCAAAGGTGGCGCAATCAGTCAGCATGCAATGATTACGACAGGAAAAACACATTAGACATTAGTGGGTGTTATATTAGACAGCAAACAACCATTTAATGATGCTGCAAGCCTAATCTTATAAAACTTAAAAATTTCCTCAAGAAACATAAGCTGATGGCAGCATAAGGCCGTCCTTTTTAAGTATAGGGCACGCGTTCATATTTGTAGCCAATGGTCTTGTTTAGGAACTCCACTTTTCTGGATACGCAGAATGTTCTAACAAGTTTGCCTAGAAACGCTAGTTTAAGTTCAGTGTTCATTTGTTAAAGCTGCGACTTTTTAAAATATAGTCATTGCTTCAAAGTCATATTACGATCTTTATCAGTCCCAAAGGTGGGAAGTCATTTATCTGACGGAACAGGTTGCCATTCAACGGCTATAGGATGTGTTAAATGGAACACTTTAATACCATGCTTAGATTAATATATATAGTTAAATGAATCATACCCTGGCAGGATTTGTGGATTTTCAAAATTCAAAATTGTATATAGGAATTTTGGGGAAATTAGAAGGGTGAAGAGAAATATATTGGTTAATTAAAGGAATAGACTGTAAACTTGCACTTTAGGGACCTTAAATTGAGTTATAAAAAGCAGCTATAATGCAAATTCCACCCTGCATGTTCGTCAGTTAATTTGGGTTAATTTCTTTTTTTTTATTAAAAAACTTTGCTATCTACGATTCACAAGTTATTTTTCAGTCATTTGCATACATTTTTCATCTTGAAATAGATATCAAATGTTTGTTAATAACAATTTTAATTATTGAATACCTAAATATGCCCAAAATTCCACAGCTAAATTCCCATGAAAAGTTATTTTCCCAAAATGTTGAGCCATTTTTCAACTGTAGTAATCTTATGAATTAATTAAAGTGTTCACTGTAGTGACTGAATAAATTTGTTGGGATTGCGAGAGAAAGAGGTTATATTGTTTTGGTTATCTTTAGCATCTTTCATTTGTGCTTATTTCTCTTTAGTATTAACTGATTTAGGCCCAAGGTGATAGAGACTATGCATTTTGTGAAATATGCATTCTACGAGGTGAATACCTTCAAAGACACGCAAGTAATCCATCAATTTTCCTCAAGGACTTTTGCAGAAGATAAATGTTTTTGTTTAAAGCCATCTTTGCACACATCACTGACAAATGTTATCCAAAGAACAAATTGCACGTTAAATTCAAGTCTTAGTCCAAAACAGCCAATGGTGATGTGCAATCTCCACGTTTGGAGATGTGGACATAGACCGCAGAGGCACACCTCATCTCATTTTAGAAACCATATAAAATGGAGGTCAATAATGTCTATTTGAAAAACAGGCAAAGATGAGCGGTCTTGAAGCCACTTACAGGTGTGTTCTGGCAGTTAGGCTGTCCGTGTGACAGAAAGAGAAATGTATACTCTGCTTTGGAATGGGAATATTGGAGTTTGGATTGGAGGTTGCAGCGTGCCTCGGCTCTCGTCTGATGAACACTCTTCTTTTTATTTCCTCACGGACATCACACGTGGTCCTGACTTCGTCGACGTTTAATGCCCAGTACACCATTCACGGTGCTCTTCCTCTTTGTCTTCTCACCCTGTTTCGATCAGATCAGATAATGCAGTGATAATTAATTCAGCACAAAATTTTTCATGGAAAAGTGTGCTTTTCTGGAGTGTTGCTCGTCATTTATGGCATGAAAGACACTCAAACAGGCTAAAATCAATCATTCGAAGTTTTAAAGAGGTTATTATTGAAAATATACTTTTTCACTGCTCGTAGAAAAATAGTTGGGTCTCTGGAGTGCCTGCCCATCCATCAAGTGGCGCCACAATGAGTTTCTCCACCCATGATAGGCTAAATGTTCACAAGAACCAAAAAGTGCACTTGATCCTTTGCCTATTTTGACAAAATCATGTCAGACATACCTAGGACCTGTTTTACATTGTAAAAATAAAATCAAAGCACAATATGTCTCTGCGGCACGGTGTACGGCTGGTTAGAGTGTCCACCTCACAGTTCTGAGGACCGGGGTTCAATCCCCGGCCTCGCCTGTGTGGAGTTTGCATGTTCTCCCCGTGCTTGCGTGGGTTTTCTCCGGGCACTCCGGTTTCCTCCCACATCCCAAAAACATGCATGGTAGGTTAATTGACAACTCTAAATTGCCCGTAGGTGTGACTGTGAGTGTGAATGGTTGTTTGTTTATATGTGCCCTGCGATTGGCTGGCAACCAGTTCAGGGTGTACCCCGCCTCCTGCCCGATGATAGCTGGGATAGGCTCCAACACGGCCGCGACCCTAGTGAGGAGAAGCGGCTCAGAAAATGGATGGATGGATGGATGGACAGTATGTCTCCTTTAAAAAAAAATGTTTTTAAAGTCTTAAGCATGAACATCAACAATTCACCAAATGAACACTAGAGGCCAATATAATCCTGAAGAAAACACACGTGAAATGACCAAGGCCAAAGGCCACTCAATTTTGTGCTTCACAGATATTGTGGTTCACGAACATTGCTCCAAGAATCGTTACTTTAATAATGACAGTGTCAATCAAACTGAGCATTGTCATTACAGAGGCAGAATATTTTTGATATAGTTCTTTTATTTGATCTCGTTACATTGTTACATTGTTCAAGTGTGTTGACCAGAGGTGGGTAGGAACGCGCTACATTCACTCCGTAACATTTACTCATAAATTGTACTTGTCAGAGTAGTTTTAAGGCATCATACCTTTTTACTTTTTTTTTACTTTTACTTCTGTATTAATGTTAAGAAGAAACTGTACTTTTACTCTGTTACAATTATCTACAAGCCGGTCACTACTTTCATTTATCAAAAAGTGCGTGTGCGATCTATTTTTAGACTTTCGTTTTCCACTTCTGCATCAGGCGCCGTTGCTCCAATCCAACGTTACCACAGGGATGTTGGACTACCGACACAAGAAAGTCACATGTCCGCACACAAAGTCTTCTATTGGGCTTCGCGAGCCAATCAAAGTGAGTGAGTCGTGATAGTCGCTCACGATTCGTATTTACATTACAGACTACGAAAAACAACAGCTTTAATATGCAGCGTAGTTTTGTCACTGCCCAAACTTGGATATTTCATCCCACTTCTAATTTCGGAAAAGACATTGTGGTAAGTTGCAGATGTTTTTGCTGTTGTTTTGGCTGTGCATATGACACCATTAGCCCTATTTTATGGTCACAAGTAACTGTAAAACATACATCTTGTTCTCTCATTTCTCTTTCGCTCTCTCTCGCTCACACACACACACACACACACACACACACTATCAAGAACAAGTCTGTTCAGCAATCAGCTTCTTCATTCAGTCATATTAGTGGATAAAGCAAAGCTGTAAAGCCCTATGAATGTGCTGTACGAGGCACACATGAGTTTGAATGTGATCGTTTCCTTCTGAACACAGCCAACTGACGGTTACAAAAGGGAGTACATCTTTGTGCAACCAGATTTATTTTTATTTATTGTATTTAAACTTTATTTAACCAGGTAAAAGACAGGTTAAAACAGAACATCTCTTTTGAAATGGTGACCTGGCCAAGAAGGCAGCAAGTTAAACATCAAGTCCAAGTAAATCATATACAAGAATATTTCCGTTGTTTATTTTCACCTCAACGCTCCAAAAGATAAATAAATTCAGTTGTGCAAATTCAAAGTCACAATAATGGTGGAAATTTTTTTTAAATAATTTACCTTGGGTCTACTTAATTCTTTCACATCACAAAAACCCGGCATTCGAACAGGGGTGTGTATACTTTTGTATTCAATGCAGCATTGTTCCTGTTTTTGTAATCTGCCTAGTGAGCCTACAATATTGTGCTGTAGAAACAATGTAGTATAAGAAAATTTCTTGGAGTTAAATTTGCCTTAATTTCTTATTTTACAAAGATTTTATTTTATAAAGATGTTATTTAATATGTTTTAGAATACACGATATTGTTCAGTAATATTTGAATTTGCACATTCATATTTTATTTAGGTATTTTTTTAATTTTATTTGACGTTCATGCTCTGATTTAAAAAATAAATCAGAAGCTACTCACTAGTTACTCAGTACTTGAGTAGTTTTTTTCACAATACTTTAAGTAATTATTTGGAGGATGACTTTTTACTTTTACTTGAGGCATTTTATTGTAAACAGTACTCTTACTTGAGTACAACATTTGGTTACTCTACAAACCTCTGGTCTTGACCCCCCAAAAAAATGCATTTACAGACCTTGGCGTCTTGTTCAGCCAACTTCTGGAACATGTTTGCGTAAGTCCTCTTGTCCAGCTCGTGATATTCCTTCATCTTTTTTTGGCAGTTGACAATCTGGCTTGTAGCTGCTCGATTTGCGGGGTTTACTTGGTGCACGTGTTGAAAATCCACCAAGGCCAGGCTGAACTCATTTCGGAGGAGACGGGCCTCGCCACGGCGGTACAAGGCCTTCTCGTTGGAAGCGTCAAGCTCAATTACCTTGAGTGCGGCAACAAAAACAACAACATTGCACAGGGTAACTTAATAATGTATACACACTAATGTACTGCGACCAACTCAAACGCAGTTTTACGCGGCGCACCTTGTTGCAGTTCTCCACTACGAGTGAGTAATCTTGAATGCGCAAGAAACACAAAGCTAAATTCAGATGGGTCGCCAACAGAAAGTCATTAATCTGCTTCTGCTGTTCCAAGCCATTACCGCACTCCATCTCAAACCAGGAAATGATGCGCTGGTGCTGGATGACTGCATGGTAGTAGTGTCCTGCCTGAACAACAAAATAATGTTATTGTGTGCACAACGACAGACAATATTTTATATTCATTAGAATAGAAAAGCCAGGATGCTCTACCTTATAATACCGATTCCCTTTTTGTTTGACTTCTAAAGCCAGACTCAGCTTTTCAAGCAACTCCATTTCCCATGGCTCTTTCGCCTTGATGAAGCATACACAACAGTCTTAAAATTGTCTTTAAATTAAAGCTAAAACTACTTTCATATTATGGTGTTAAAAGATGTCTTGGCTCGTGCTCACCTTTTTAAAGTCTTTGAGTGTCACTTCATAAACAATGTCTTTGTCTGGCCCAATTGTAAATTCTGGTTTTCCTTTGCTTCCGAAGCCATACCTGTGGGGGGGGGGTCGTACTTTATTAAACTCTTGGGAGAAATTCCCTCAGGGAAATGAAGGTTCCAGCAGCATCTCGAGTTAAATGTGGAAGCGAAAAGAATATGACACGTCCTGCATATATCAAATTGGGTAGTAACATAATTTCAGATTTGACGTTCACTCTGCAGGTTAGGAAATCTTACCCGTGAAACATAAATAACACCAGGCAGCTGCTTTACGCACACGCGCTATCAACATTTGCCAGTTTTATCATATTGCTATAATAAGCATGTAAAACATCAAGACTATTTCAATAAAAACAAAAAAATACAAATGATACGATAATGCTATGTAAACTGTTTTTTAAAAACATCAAGTGAGATTACAAAAACAATACTAACTTGATTCTACTTGACTTTAATTAGAGAATTTCACATTAATATGCCAACGAATGCGCAAGGAACGATATTTGGTCACTTCAGTAGGTGTGCAAAATGGATTCTGTACACATTGTTATAAAAAATACAGAAAAAATGGTATGCCCCCCCCCAAGAAAAAAAAAAAACTCTCTTAAAAAAAAAAAGTCTCTTGAAAAAACCCTCTGTATTTTCCACGTACTGTATACTGAGGACTGACAAAAAATGCTACCATACCATAACTCATTAATCTGTAATTAATAGTAAAGATAAAAATAGAAGTAATTACTTACATTTTTGTTAAATGGAGGATACAACACTCTCCTTTCTGCATTTTGTCCATGGCGCGGTCCACTCCCAGGGGAACACCTTCATCCTCTGACTCACTGACAACAAAGCTGAGGTCCCTGACGTCGAACAATCGGCCGTCACAGCTCCCCTCCAGATGTACTGAGGGGTGACACAACACAGCTTTCCATGTAGTGTTTTGTCATATAATCACTATAATAACCAATGCAAAATGAGTAATTATCCGGAAAGAGGATTACCTTCTACAACTGCACCATCGTTGGGATTTAAGTAGCCATCCCCTTTCACCTTTATCCTTCGTATGATGCCGCCATCATCTGTAAGCTTCTCTCCCTCGAACTTGAGCAGCTCAATCTGTTTGAATAGAAACAAACATTCTTCATGAGTAATTTTTATTCAAAAAAATAATAATACTGGCACAAGTGGTGCAAGTTGAGCAACAACAAAAAACATTGCAGCGTGCAAGGGAACATTTGGTGTGGGAGGCGAACATACATAACAAAAAACGTAGGAGTTGTCACAAAAGAGCCATTGGTAATGGGTCAATGATTTTACTGAATATGTTGAGACAACATTTCTAATGTCCTCCAACTGTAATTTAAGGGGAGCTTGCAATTTAAAAGAAAAAAAAATCTGTTTTTGTCATATTTCTTAGAACCGTCAGTATGACCTGATCTGTGATGAAATCCAAACCCCAAAACCAAAACCACTGCGCCCGAGGAAGAACAACCAGTCTGACAGAGAAGGCGTGACTGACAAAGTGTCATTTTCTGTGCACTGGGCCACAGCCTCGCAGCCTGTGGTGCTGGCCAGTTACCTTGGGTGTCAGGAGCTTAGCTGAAACTATGGCAGAATATCTACCTCCGGAAAATATTTAAAAAAAACGCCCATCTCTCATTTGCTAACAACAGAAGCAGAGCGAGGGGACCTCTTGTGTTAACAAAAGACCATCTGGACGTTTAAAGTTCCTGCGTTTGCTTTGTCATGGTCCCCTTCGCCATTTAGTGAGCACATAGACCAGATTAGCAACATTTCTGCTTGACAGGTATGTTTGTCACCTCTTTTTGAATTTCAGGTGATTGTACGTCCCAAAAAAACAAAGCTTCAAACCAATTAACATAAACTGTTACAGTAACCCTCCATCAGGAATTAGTTATGCCACCAACGTAGCAGATGTGGCAAAACGTTTACTGTGCTACTGCTAGCAGAGTTTTCCTAGTGCCGCTTTTTTCTTAAAGCTGGATACGCGTTCTCTTAGACTTTCACAATCACATGCCATTATGAAAGGCCATGTTTTAGACTCGCACTAGTGCATGTATGGAAAATGAATTATATTATCAATTAAAATGAAAACATGTTTTAGAATTCCAGGTTGCAAAAATGTGCCTACCCCCCAAAAATCAAATATAAAAATCATAATCATAATCATAATGATAACTTACATTTATATAGTGTCTTTCAAGAGACCCCAGGAACTTTCGATTTAATGACAATGACGTCTTTTTGAGAGTCGTTCATCATGGCCCATCTTGACTTGAAGATATCTGACGATTCTGTCTTGCAAAGGTGCTACAAATGTGTCTGATTGTGAGTTCTAAGCCTTCTAAGAGGATTCCGGTCTGGGCTGTGGCTGGAATATTTAAAAAAAAAAAAAAAAAAAAAAAAAAAAGGAATCCGCTCTGTTGAAGCCATTCGTTTGTTTATTGTTTATATTTTTTTAAAGCAGCAGCAATGTTGAGGACTATGGCTGCTCTGTCCACAGAGACGGTCGCGCAATGGAATGCACGCTCCAGTCAAGGCCCAAACGTCAATGGTGACATTCCATACCTACCTCAAAATGCACTGACGAGTTGGGAGGAATTTTGTCTGGATTTCCAGCGGCGCCGTAAGCGTACTCAGGCTTACACAGCAACATGCACACCTCTCCTCTCTGCATCGATAACACGCCAATATCCCATGCTTTGAGGACCTGTCCTGTTTTGAGGCAAGGAAAAGAAGAAGTAAAGTTTTAAAATGCTGTTTCATCACTCGTCACTACAGAGAAATAACAGCAAGGAAAACACTGAAAGGTTTTTGCACATAACCTATTTTGAAATAAGAAAAACTGACCAAGCCATAGGACTAAAGTTTATTTACAAGTGGGAACTAACTAAATATGATGAGTAGCTAGCTATATACTGTAGCTTCATGTTTAAAGCAACAGTTAGGAACGCATGGCTCTCCATACATTAACGAAACTCGTCCATGTTATGATATAGGGATGGGGGGGGGGGGGGGGGGGGGGGGGGGGTAATCGAATAACTGGGCTTCAAAAATAGGCCACTGATAAACGTTGCCAAAAAATATAGAGAAGCATTTGTATGTGATTTTTTTTAAAAGACACTTAGATGTGTAATGTACATATTACATGATGTATGAGTGAGGTGAATGGTAGTTAGTTTTTTCTTTTTTAACCGAAAATGGTCATCACTAGCACGCTAATGCTAATCAATGTGAACCATTTAGCAAAGGCTAATTTTGATATCTCAAACTCTCAGTCCCAACATATGCAGGTTAAGGATAAACTCCAACCCTCAAAAATGAGAATAAAATGCAAAAAAAAAAAGGAAAGAAAATTGTTTTGATTTTTTGGGAGGGGGGGGCAGCGATTACTCAAGTACTCAAGTAAATATCAACAGCATAATTTATTCTAGAAAGATTAGATTGTGACAGCCCTATTATGATATCAACTCTAAATAGTAAAGATTAGCAGTAACACACCATGAAAAGTGTTACAGAACTCATTCAATGAGGACATTTAACTAAATTTCATACTATGGTGAAAAATAAGCATTTAATGGATTTTTAGGTGTGTTAGAGATGGGGTTGTCAGTTGGAATGTTCAGAATTCCTTTTTCCATGCATGGAGCATATATGTACGGTGGCCTGGAAGTGCAAAACAATATAACAAATTGTGAAACACTTTTAATATTTCAGAAAACACAAAAATAAAACACGAAACACTACCATTTCAGAAAACACACAAACAAAAGACGAAACAATAAGATTTCAGGAAATACAAAAACAAAACACGAAACATTAACATTTCAGGAAACACAAAAACAAAAGCAGAAACACTTTTACAAAAAGATGAAGCAAATTACAATTGCGGAAACACGGAAAGGGAGGGATCCATTTCACAGATATTCTTGGAAATCCGACGGCCTTTCCCACGGCATGACCGCCCCGCTTCAACATGATTGACTCCTTCATCGCAGGAAGGGTAAACTACACAGATGGAACGTGATGTCCATCCCCAATAGCGATTGTATATACGGACGCCCTGAACAGCGAGCCTGTATAGGCGTTTGATGCTGTATATACAATATCTTGTACTTGATCACATTTCTTAAACCATAAAAAGATATATTTATACAATCGCTATTTGGGATGGACATCACGTTCCATCTGTGTAGCTTACCCTTCCCGCGATGCTGGAGCCAATCATGTTGAAGCGGGTCTTGCCGAGAAAGGCCGTGGGATTTCCAAGAATGTCTGTGAAATGGGCCCCTCCCTTTCCGGGTTTCCGCAATTGTAATTTGCTTCGTCTTTTTGTAAAAGTGTTTCTGCTTTTGTTTTTGTCTTTTCTGAAATGTTAAAAGTGTTTCGGTTTTTTTTTGTGTGTTTTCTTAAATGTTAAAAGTGTTTCACAATTTGTTATACTGTTTTGCACTTCCACTTCTGTGCAGTGCGTATGTGAATTGAAATTGTGTTTGAATATGTGAATTTTGCATATTTTGGTCCAAGAGCTTGATTAGTAGTTGTTGTTAACAGAACGCTATAATTATCAAACATTTATTGAGCAGTATACTGTATGTGCCCCCCACGCTGACACCGACTCTGGAGCCGGGCCAGGCAGAGGTGCTTCATTCGACTCTGCTGGAGCCACAAACATGGCAATTTTTCATTCGTGGAAAGCCTTGACAGAATGAGAGAAATGTGACGGACTCATCAGAATGTGACAGGCGGTAAGGGAACGTACTGGCATCTGTGGTGAACTGTGGGCCGAACCGTCATGCACATGAGCCTCCAGGACTTAAGCAACAACCCCATAAAACACTCAACCCCCACCACAGATACCGTGACAGACAGCTAGAAAACTGAGCAAAACTTGAATACGGAGGGGGAAAAACATGGCCAAAATTCCACACCGCTTTACATTTTGGGCAAACGAGGCTTCCATGGACAACATAAAACGTAGCATGTAAACGTAACCTTGGAAGGATGGATGGACACAAAACTCCATCTAATTGGCAGGACTATGACATATTCGATAATTATGCCCATCTCCATTCACTATGGATTTAAATAAAAACCTTTTCACCAACATCTGTCAACGTTCTTATCACAACAAGAAAAATGTTGTCTCAAGTATTCTATTTGCTCACAAGAAGAATAAAGAAAAAGGGGTGAGTCACCTACCCTTGCCAACATTGAAGGAAAAGGACTCCTTGCGATCTCGACTACAGTCAAACTTCTTCCCAGTGAGGAGCCTTCCAGTGTAATGGATTGTCACTCTGTCTCCAATCATTGGGCGCTCGCCATCATGCCCCTGACGCTTGACAACCTTAAAGCAGGAAGACAAAAAATATGTTGAAAAAGCCTCTTTAATGTGACAGAAAAATAGCCTGAAAACAAACTAAAATGGATGACAATAAAAAATACCTTGGTTATTCCTTGGTCTTTTTTAGGTGTTACATCGGTGCCCTTTGCAGCAAACAAGTCCACTGCCAAGGGCCCGCCCATAGCAAAATCCTGATCAGTTGTCATTTCTGCTTGTGGGCATCACAGTGGTGCTGGAGAATAGAAAACCTTGTGTTAACAATTTAACAAACCCCCAATTCCAATGAAGTTGGGACGCTGTGTTAAACATAAATAAAAACAGAACACAGTGATTTGCAAATCATGTTCAACCTATATTTAATTGAATACACTACAAACACATGATATTTAATGTTCAAACTGATAAACTATTATTTTTAGTGAATAATCATTAACTTAGAATTGTATTGCTGCAACACATTCCAAAAAAGCTGGGACAGGTGGCAAAAAAGACTGACAAAGTTGCTCATCAAACACCTGTTTGGAACATCCCACAGGTGAACAGGCAAATTGGGAACAGGCGGGTGCCATGATTGGGTATAAAAGGAGCTTCCCTGAATTATTCAGTCATTCACAAGCAAAGATGGGGCGAGGTTCACCTCTTTGTGAACAAGTGTGTGAGAAAATAGTCGAACCGTTTAAGGACAATGTTCCTCAACGTACAGTTGCAAGGAATTTAGGGATTTCATCATCTACGGTCCATAATATCATCAAAAGGTTCGGAGAATCTGGATAAATCACGGCATGTAAGCGGCAAGGCCAAAAATCAACATTGAATGCCCGTGACCTTCGATCCCTTAGGCGGCACTTCATCAAAAACCGACATCAATGTGTAAAGGATATCACCACATGGGCTCAGGAACACTTCAGAAAACCAATGTCACTAAATACAGTTCATCAGTCAGTTCAGTTACATCCATAAGTGCAACTTGAAACTCTACTATGCAAAGCAGAAGCCATTTATTAACAACACCCAGAAACGCCGCCGGCTTCTCTGGGCCCGAGCTCATCTAAGATGGACTGATGCAAAGTGGAAAAGTGTTCTGTGGTCCGACTAGTCTTTTTCATGGACACCCCTGCTTATGCCAAACCACTTTCTGCACGTGTTACAACAGCGTGGCTTCGTAGTAAAAGAGTCCAGACCTGTCTCCCATTGAAAATGTGTGGCCCATTATGAAGCGTAAAATACGACAATGGAAACCCCGGACTGTTGAACAGCTGAAGCTGTACATCAAGCAAGAATGGGAAAGAATTCCAAAGCTTCAACAATTAGTGTCCTCAGTTCCCAAACGTTTATTGAATGTTGTTAAAAGAAAAGGTGATGTAAATCAGTGGTAAACATGACCCTGTCTCAGCTTTTTTGGAACGTGTTGCAGCCATAAAAGTCTAAGTTAATGATTATTTGCTCAAAACAATAAAGTTTATCAGTTTGAACATTAAATATCTTGCCTTTGAAGTGTATTCAATTCCAAATATAGGTTGAACATGATTTGCAAATCATTGTATTCTGTTTTACACAACGTCGCAACTTCATTAGAATTGGGGTTGTAATATGATTTGTCAAGATGTACTGTAAAATCTCTTATCCACATACATAGCCAGTAAATATTTATCTTTCATCTTGCATAACGTCTATCTATTCAAGAACACAGAGTCTGGTATAGTTGCAATTTTGCTGCAAAAAGCTACAATGTAGAGATTTTGCAAAGTAACAACTTCAACTGCATTTAAAAGGTAAATCTGAGTGACCAGTTCTGATTTACTTGCCGATATCATTTTTCTTTTGTGGAGTTTGCATGTTCTCCCCGTGCCTGCGTGGGTTTTCTCTGGGCACTCGGGTTTCCTCCCACATCCCAAAAACATGCATGGTAGGTTAATTGAAGTCTCTAAATTGCCCGTAGGTGTGAATGTGAGTGCGGATGGTTGTTTGTTTGTATGTGCCCTGCGATTGGCTGGCGACCAGTTCAGGGTGTAGCCCGCCTCCTGCCGGATGATAGCTGGGATAGGTTCCAGCACTCCCGCGACCCTTGTGAGGATCAGCGGCTCAGAAAATGGATGGATTAAAACAAGCACTCACCCTTTGTGAAATAAAACTTTTAAGAGTTCAACACGAGTTTGTTTGCAGTAATGCGACACTGTCAGCAAAATATGTGGCAGTGCTGATAAAAAGCTTTGATAAGCACAAAGGGATACAATTCTGATGGATAATGTAATTTGGAACCGGTTGGAGGTTTTGCTTGTCTCATCACGAATTGAGGCGACGTTTCTATTTTTGAGTAGATGTTGCAATACTTGATCACAATCTTTCTATTGTTCGTGTGTGTGTGTGTGTGTGTGTAAGTGAGTGTGCATCGTATAGGTCAAATGCATAAAACAATGTGTGTGTACAGCTAAAACTGCATACTTTCAAAGAAATGTGGATGCAAATTCTCTTTGCCAGATTCATAAAACTCCACACTACGTCAGGTTTTATAAATAAACACATGCACAGGCCTGAATTCCACTCCCTTTAATGTCCATTTCCATATAAAAATGCAATCTTTACTTTGTCAACAAAGAGTCCTAAAAATCAAGTGGTGACACCTGCCACAAACTGAATCTTGAGCCACAAATAAAGAATCACAGAACACTTGTAGCAACACTAAAAGCTACATACATATTTTTACTCACATGAATCATCTAACTCAGGAATTTCCAACCACTTTGTGTAGTACAGTACGGACACGGGAAATTATTCATTTATCCTTTCCTAATTATTTCAGATCTCAGTGTGTCTCCGTGTCTGTTTCTTCAATTGCTGTTAAGTAAATCGGATTGTGATTAACTAACAGGCCCAGAGTTTATTTCAAATGTGTGACTAATTTGAGACAAGACCATCATTATTTACCACACTGTATATACTTTTTATGACATTTTTGTTTGATGTGTGCCGTGATGTTGGGGAGTAACGAATTACATGTAACAATATTACGTAATTTAATCTAACATTTACATAAGCGGAATACATTATATTTAAAGAATATATGTAATTAGTTGCTTTTGGAAAGTTCATTGATTACAAATAGTTAGATTTGAAAGGTTTCCTGCAAAAGCTCTGATGTATTGTGCAGTTAGCCGTTAGAACACACTAACATCTTATGCCGCTAAAAAGTTACCAGATCTCTGAGCAGTACAGCGAACATGGCCAATGGTCATAAACCATCACAAAAAAAATCTGTTTTGGTTTCATTAAATATAATGGCCACATACCAACTAGCCCGACATATTACCAACTAGCCCGACATATCACTAAGACACACACTTGTAACAATGTGGGCAGAAACAAAGGCAAGAGCAACGTTTCGCTTGTATAACTGCAGTTATTTACAAAAGTGTGTCGCGCAGCATGCTAGGAAGTAGCATGGCTTTCACCGTCGCTACAATATTATTAACATCATTCTCCTAAGCCGATACTTGAGATTGGCTCTCTCTGGTCATGTGCCAGCTAAGTGGCGACATGGGCGAGGGCAACGTTCCTTGTCCCCTTGTTGTGATTATATGCATTGTGTGCAACTATGTGCAGGTCATCTTGTTATTTTGTTTTTTGACGTCAAACAGTCAATGTCGAACCTGAGGACGCATTTACAGTTACAAAGCATGTAAGATCTGTTAACTTCATGTATCATTCAGTTGGCCGGTTAGAGTTTTGAATGACACAGAGAAAGTGCTTTAATTTAAGTCCTTCTCCAAATTTGCATTGACTGTTGAAAGTCTTGATTGTGAAAGTTTATAGATTTGTTAAGTTACTGAAGTTCAATCTTGTGGAGTCTTTTATTATATTGTCTTTGTGTAGTCGTAAGTACTGCTGAAAGGTTTTAGCACTATCACAGCTTAAAATGTGAAAATGGCTGACAGTGGAGAGCATTCATTCAAAATTTAGAAAAGTAATCAAAATGTAAACAAATGTAATTAGTTATATTAGTTTGAGAAAGTTAACAAAAATAGTTACATTTTCAACAGAGTAGCTTGTAATCGGAATCGTGTCAAAGTTATCTTCCCTGTGAGATTGTTCTAATGTAAAATATGTGCCTTGGCTCAATAATGTTTGACAAACTATGGTCTTAACATTAATAGAAATGAGATGGAACATCATCAGACAAACAAGGTAATTGAATTTAGAGGCGCCATGGTGCTGACTGAAAAGATTTGGATTTGCAGAAGTGTAAAGTTCAAGGTTCAGTGTAGCAGATATTCAGGAAGATGATGTTCAGCTTTTTCTTCAGACCCTAAACAGCGACTGTGGCGGAAGTAAATGAAGGAATGAAAAGGCTCAGAAGGGCATGGTAGCATACAGTGAAACCTCCAAATTTGAAGTCCCATAAAGTTGTAGAGTCGGGAATTTCACTACATTTTCTGGAAAGTATACAATTAAAATTGCTGGTGTAAACTTCCCTCATGCATGATGTCAAGACTTGAGCTTAATGAGCATCTTAAGAACGTTAAAAGGGGTGATGCACCAAGTTGACTCATCAGCAAGCCTCTCTCCCCCCCCCCACTTCCTTATACACTACTTGTTTTATTTTATTAACCGTTAAGATGGCGACAGTTTTCAGACAGTATTCTATTTCAGATTTTTATTTTTATTTTTTCCAATGGGAAAATCGGAGTTCATCCTTTTAAGGTCGCACTGTACTTGCTTTAAAAAGGAAAGGAACAAAATTGTCCTCCGCACAGTCAAGTGTTTTGTCAGTCAAGTCAAGGAAAGAACATTGTGTGCTGAGGTAAAAGGAGCTCAACCAAGGAAAGGAACATAATAGCCTCGAGAGGAAGACAGAGGAAGATGGAGACGGAGCGTACTCCTATGTACAGGGACGAGTTTTATAAAGATCCAGAATGTGACAACGCAATCAAAACACCTGAATCAAATTCAGTCGTCTCCTGTTCAGCTTGACAGTTCCACTTGTAACCTTGTTTGGGCTCCTTTGGTCAAATGTTTTAAATAACAACGTCTGTCTTTCGTCTCTCAGTGTATACCCTTTGTCTTCATTTCATTCTCTTTTGTAAAAACCCTTCTGTTTTTGAGTCATGATTACAAAGACAATCGGTATGTGCATTGGTAGGAGCCTCAGCTTATGGCAATGTCTTTCCTGTGCTTTTGTTACCGAAAATGTAAACTTCAGGTACTCCTTATACATGCAATACAGTGGTTTGTACTTGGTGGAAAGAACATAATAACTCCCCACGCAATAAATGCAAGTCAAAGCAGTGTCCACAAATGATCGGTACTGTGTGTGCGCGCCTGAACACAATGTTCCTTCCATTCAGTTCCCCACCGGTATTGGCCTGATGGTGTTCAGCAATCTCAGATCCCCTCTGAGGAAACCTGTTCCATTTGAGTCATCTTCCACAACGTTCCATCTCCTTCAATGCATCAATCGCATTGTAAGGGAACAACTGTTACCTTGTGCGATAAGAACTATGACGACGCTGTATCTTTCCATGTATCCCAGTGCGGTGTCCTCCGAAAACAACCTGTTAAATCGATTAAATAAAGACCCTACCTGAACTATGCGAGAACATCTGAGACACTCTAGTGTATGTACAATTTTGGGGGCAATAAATCGATCGACGAGCCTTGTTTCGTTGACACTGAATTATTAGGATTATAATAATATTGATTATCTTACAACTGTGTAATATCTAAAGCATTACATCAATAGTGTGTTGTATTTTTGTTACCCTTCTCGAAAAAAATGTCATTTTAAATATAAAAAATGATCATGCATCACAACACTTTGTGTTCAGAGGATCTTCACGTAATGGCAGGAAAAAAGGACAATTTCAACATGGAAGATTATATTTCCAAATGGGTATCCAGACATATGTGATGTGTTCAAAGGAGTTGCATGTAATAGAAGTCTTGTTTTTGCTCCTCTTTGCTTTTTATTTCTTTGAAATATATCATAAAGGTTTTGACGAGTATGCCACAAAATGAGCCAGATTCCAGCCAAATGAGCCATTTGCATCTCAAGGTAAATACATGTTCGACTTCTCAACTCTTCTGGCTTACAATGTTCTCAGATCATGAAAAAAAGATTACTCATTTTCATGTGATTTAAAACAGCGACTCAGAAAGAGTGAGTCTTTTGAATCCCCCTTTCCCACTTGCATGCCCCCACAAATTTTACATCCTACACATCCAACTCCTTATTCATTCATACCACCGGCATCAGATACATCACATAGAGCCAATTTTCATCATTTCAACATTAATTAATTCTTCAGGCTGCATTTAAAAATATTGTCCCAAGTCACTCAATGACCACAGAGAGCAACCGAATCCCTCGAAACCATAACAAACATGCCAATTAAGTCACAGGTGGAGCAGAAATAATTGATAGAACTCACATTTTCTCGTGCTTCTTTTTGTTTTTGTGGGGGTTTTTTTCAATCAAAATCCACGAGGTGAGCGTGAAGTGCTCTGCCGTGTTCAGCAGTTCTTGCTTGATGAGTGCGGCGGCGCGTCGCACGTCACGTCCTGGGTACGAGATGTTCCGACGCGGCTACGAGCTTCTTTCCCCGGATTGACGTGTCGTGTTTGTCTCGGACGCCACAAACGCAGCGGTCACATGGAGTACACGTCCAAAAAAAAAAATGAGTCGGGAGGATGTAGGGACTGGAAGCGGAAAATACGCAGAGGGTTGTGAGGGGGACGGGGGAGGTGGGGGGGTTTGGGGAGGGCGTTTCTTATGAAATTAAGGGCAGGTCTTGGAAAGCGGCCACAAAGTAACACAATGTTCCCGCTGTACTGTGGCTGCACCGCCGCCGCTGCTGATGAGAACACTGTGTTCCAAATAGACACCCTGACCTGTAACCCGTTCCGTGCCGAGCTCGGTCTGCTGGGAACACGCTGTTCCGTAGCAGGCTGTACTCCTCCTCCCACCCCCCATCAGTTGACAGCTCGGATCGTCAACCCCGCCACGCAACCACAACCGAGACGACTGACACCGGAGCGGCAAGTGAAGCTCTCGGCAGCCCGAGGAGCAGCGCCTGCCGGCCGGCTTGTTATTGTCCCGTGACGCGCTGGTCCAAAGCGATGTTTTACAAGCTGCCTTTACCGGCGTTTTGGAGTCCAAAGTTACGTTTTACTGTTCTAATCTAAACTGGATTTTAGTTTTTGTTCAAGAATAATAGCTTTTGCTACAACGCCAATTCCAATTAAGTTCGGACGTTGTGTTAACCATAAATAAAAACAGAATACAATGATTTGCAAATCATGTTTGACCTATATTTAATTGAATACACTACAAACACAAGATATTGAATCTTCGAACTTTATTGTTTTAGCAAATAATCATTAACTTGGAATTTTATGGCTGCAACATGTTCCAAAAAAGCTGGGACAGGGTCATGTTTACCACTGTGTTACATCACCTTTTCTTTTAACAACATTCAATAAACGTTTGGGAACTGAGGACACTAATTGTTGAAGCTTTGTAGGCGGAATTCTTTCCCATTCTTGCTTGATGTACAGCTTCAGCTGTTCAACAGTCCGGGGTCTCCGTTGTCGTATTTTACGCTTCATATTGCGCCACACATTTTCAATGGGAGACAGGTCTAGACTGCAGGCAGGCCAGTCTAGTGCCCGCACTCTTTTACTACAAAGCCACGCTGTTGTAACACGGGCGGCACGGTGGCCGACTGGTTAGAGCGTCAGCCTCACAGTTCTGAGGCCCCGGGTTCAATCCCCGGCCCCGCCTGTGTGGAGTTTGCATGTTCTCCCCGTGCCTGCATGGGTTTTCTCCGGGCACTCCGGTTTCCTCCCACATCCCAAAAACATGCATGAATTGGAGACTCTAAATTGCCCGTAGGCATGACTGTGAGTGTGAATGGTTGTTTGTTCCTATGTGCCCTGCGATTGGCTGGCAACCAGTTCAGGGTGTACCCCGCCTCCTGCCCGAATGACAGCTGGGATAGGCTCCAGCACCCCCGCGACCCTAGTGAGGAGAAGCGGCTCAGAAAATGGATGGATGGATGGATGTTGTAACACGTGCAGAATGTGGTTTGGCATTGTCTTGCTGAAATAAGAAGCGGCGTCCATGAAAAAGACGTTGCTTGGATGGCAGCATATGTTTCTCCAAAACCTGTACGTACCATTCAGCATTAATGGTGCCTTCACAGATGTGTAAGTTACACATGCCATTGGCACTAACACAGCCCCATACCATCACAGATGCTGGCTTTTGAACTTTGGGTCCATAACAGTCCGGATTGTTCTTTTCCTCTTTGGCCCGGAGGACACGACCTCCACAATTTCCAAAAACAATTTGAAATGTGGACTCGTCGGACCACAGAACACTTTTCCACTTTGCATCAGTCCATCTTAGATGAGCTCGGGCCCAGAGAAGCCGGCGGCGTTTCTGGGTGTTGATGAATGGCTTTTGCTTTGCATAGTAGAGTTTCAAGTTGCACTTACAGATGTAGCGCCGAACTGCATTTACTGACATTGGTTTTCTGAAGTGTTCCCGAGCCCATGTGGTGATATCCTTTACATATTGATGTCAGTTTTTGATGCAGTGCCGCCTGAGGGATCAAAGGTCACGGGCATTCAATGTTGGTTTTCGGCCTTGCCACTTACATGTAGTGATTTCTCCAGATTCTCCGAACCTTTTGATGATATGGACCGTAGATGATGAAATCCCTAAATTCCTTGCAACTGTACGTTGAGGAACATTGTCCTTAAACTGTTGGACTATTTTCTCACACACTTGTTCACAAAGAGGTGAACCTCGCCCCATCTTTGCTTGTGAATGACTGAGCAATTCAGGGAAGCTCCTTTTATACCCAATCATGGCACCCACCTGTTCCCAATTAGCCTGTTCACCTGTGGGATGTTCCAAACAGGTGTTTGATGAGCATTCCTCAACTTTGTCAGTCTTTTTTGCCACCTGTCCCAGCTTTTTTGGAACGTGTTGCAGCCATAAAATGATTATTAGCTAAAAACAATAAAGTTGATCAGTTTAAACATTAAATATCGTGTCTTTGTAGTGTATTCAATTAAATATAGGTTGATCATGATTTGCAAATCATTGTATTATGTTTTTATTTATGTTTAACACAACGTCCCAACGTCATTGGAATTGGGGTTGTATATATTCAGTTGGTGTAAAGGATTAAGAGGGGGTCATTGGAAAATTGTCTCCTTTGTAAAGGGCAAAATGAGAACTCCTCCTCTAGACTCGACCCACATTACACACGACATTACAAGTAATCCCAGCACCAAAGAGAAACCTTTTCTCTAACTAGAAACTACACACCACATTACCAAGTAATAAAACCAGAATATAGAGGAAAAACTCCCCTAAAACCATAGAAAAACTTCAACAGAAACCAAGACTCCCCATGTGCAGGGTGGCCATTCGCCTGCCATAGAGTTAATGCTGCCTTTGAGACTACTGGGAAATATGAGTTCCACGCCATAAAAGACATGACTAATGACAGAAATGAGCAAGTATTTGTTTTGTTTCTGAAAAGATAATTAAACTGATTTTTAAAAAAAACACACACCAGCAGGCTTGTTCTAAAAATATTAGCGAAATCATAATCAAGCATGATCAGTGCCTTCACTTAGATGAACATGAATAAGAAAATAATTCAAGGTAATTTGGCCAAATTTTTTATTTCATAGATGTGCATCAAACTGATAGCCCTTCGCATTAATCAGTACCCAAAAAGTAGCTCTCAGTTTTAAAAAAGGTAAGTGACCCTGATCTAAGTCATGATGACATCACGAAATAGTGACAAACAGGTACCAATTTCCATGCAGAGCAGTTTAAGCGTTAAATTGTGATAAAGGGAAAGGGGGTTGGACACAAAAAAATAACATAGCCTAAGGATTAATGTGCCATATAATGAGATGTAACGTACAGGATTAGTGCTAATATTATTACTTCTGCTAATAATAGAAAAGATACATTGTTTTACATAGGTAATATGTACATACATTTTGTTATATTCCCATTCCATACCCAGGGCATATTTACATGATAACAATGTGGTAAAATTCTTTTCCACGAGTATTTCAAAATGATTTAACAAACAACATTGTCAACACAATGCTCATTCACATGGATCTGCAAAATTGACTGCAAACAAACAAAATGTTGTACTGGATACAATACTTACACGTCAACTGCTTGTCCTTCCGTGTACAACCTTTGAATAGAATTTGACTTCAAGAAATAATGTGCCACACAATTGCATAATAAGCACAACCGCAAGGTGTCCACCATTGTTGTTATGGGAGTGGCTACTCATGCATGTCTTGCACAAGTTCTGCATGAATGCATGTTGTCATTGTTAACAAGGAAACATTGAAGGAGTCGATTTCAAAAACTTTGTTAATGAATATCTTTTGGTTGGAAATGACAGAAAGTGTCAAAAGATTGTAAGATGTGTTTGAAGTGTCGTGTTGCTTTTCTTATTTCTGTTCATTTTCACACACAAAAATGCAATGTGGTATATTATCACCCAAAACAGTATACCCGATGTTGTAAATGTATTCTTGATTAGAATATGTGATGCTAGAGGTTACCAGGATCTGTTGAAATTAAAATATTCACTTTCGTGAAATTTGTCAGACAAGATGAATGCCTTTCAATATTTCAACTTTTGTGAAAATCGTGAACAGTTTTGAGAGTGTTTTACCACATTCCTATGTCATTTTCATCCAGAAAATTGCAGCCACAAAAGTCCTGGTGTGACTTTTGATTTTGTAATGTAATGTGTTTGCACTCTCAAAGATTAAGGAGAAGAAAGGACATATTATGCTCCTACCAAGAGAAACTCCTTGTCACCATTGTTTTTTTTTCAGCACGTTTTTCAATACAATCGAATGAATAATGGAGCTAAAACTGCAGCACCATTTACCTCCTACTGACGTTTTTAGCAATAAAAAGCTAAACTATAACCCAAACACCAATGTAATTTTAAAGCTTTACAATGGTAGGGTATGCAAACTGCTAGCAAGATCTGAACATAACCTAACTTCAATCCCCACATCTGCCCCCTCGCACCTCTGCCCAAAGAAATGCCCCAGCTCACTAATTACCGTGCACGGCTGCTGCATTGCTAACATGGCTTATTCACGATGGAGTATTGCCAAACATGAAATGTTACCGGTTTGAAGTTGTATTTTTTGGAATGTACAATCAATAAAAAATATCAGCGAGGTGATCAATTTACCTGGTGACCCGGTGATGTAAACAATGGTTTTCCAAGCCCAGCGATGCAACCATCCACTTATAGGACACCACGGTTATATATGTTTACCCTCGATTTGTCTCAATTCTTTGTTTTTAACTTTTGTTGTTTACCAGTTACATAACCAGTTTTTCTGAAAAGATCATTTTAATATTATTCTACGACCTGGTCATACAGAAAGCATATACATACCATATATGACAAAAATTTGTTCGTTTTTTTTTAACTGCAGACTCTACCTTTTACAATTACCAAACAGATCAGATACCTTTTTTTGCCTTGTGCTTGAATTTAGTCATTAATAATTGCATCCTTTTGTAATTCCATTTGTTTTTTTTTAAAGCATCCTGCATCTTATTGCCACAACGTTGCCTAGAACATTGTCTTGTGAGCTCAGACCACAAGTTGTTTTCTTTCATTTGGTTGGATTTAAGGTTTTCTGACCGCACTGCAGCATTCTACATGTTGAGTCCCATCATGGTATACACATTGAGAACGCTGTCTAGCCACATTGTTGGCATACAGCCAGACAGCAAAGGAAGGGAACACGGTGATCTTGATTATAACAAAGGTGACATAACATGAGTGAATTTGATTCTGCAAGTCCGCTGGGAGGTTGTTACCCGGATGAGTAATATAGTGAGGCGCCAGGAGAAAAATGTCTCTCACACACTGTTGGAACATTTTATTCAATAGAGCAAAGATAATAATGGCAAGAAAACAACTGTGATCAAAGAACACAACCGACCCTTCATCGTCCAGCACCTCCCACCTATTGATAAGAAAGATTTAGTTCACCAGGTTTTTGCAGAGGTTGTTTTTCACAGACAAAGTGGCAGCATGGTCTCCACCTCGCTATGCTTACGTGCAAGTCACGATGACCTCATCTGACCTGTGAAATGAAATGCTTGAATAAATGTTTATACTGACGCACTGTGTGAGACCACACTGCTTGTTCCATCCTCAACATCCTGGTTTTGTTTTGACCAAATCATCAACCTTCTACAAAAATACTAAAAGATCATCTGCTTTTTTGTTTTTTTTTTACTGTCATATATGTCAGAATCAGAATCATCTTTATTTGCCAAGTATGTCCAAAACACACACAAGGAATTTGTCTCTGGTAGTTGGAGCCGCTCTAGTGCGACAACAGACAGTCAATTGACAGAGACAGAGTGCAAAAAGATGCAGAGTCCTCTAGCACTTAGAGCAGTTCGAATGACTAATATTGCAATACTCCGGTGCAATGTATTCAATATGATTTTACATTAAAGCATCTAAGAGGAATAGCTTCAAATTGACAAATAATGGTAGTAAAAAAAATAATAGTTTCTGATTTGTAGTAGTTACTATTATGTATTATTTACTGATGTGTACCATATGTCGTTAAATCATTATCTTTTTTATATTTAATCTTTGTTTTTTATGATTATGGGTGCTTTTTACTCTGTAAAATGTAAATTTAAAAAATTCTAATCGACAGTATGTACAGTATGTAAAACCCTTTGTTTGTGAAAAAATAAAGTTGTTCTGCTTTCTCTTTCACCACTACTTTATTCTTCTTTTAGAACAAGTCTTCAGGCCTATCTTTTTAAGCCGTAAAAGTAATAAAAACCTGACCGGCATTGCGGGAATCTGTCTGTCTTGTGTCTCGGTGTAACCAGAAGCACGCAGGCGAGTTCATTCAGGGATAAACCCTGCACAGTCATCAGGAAGTGAAACAGAACAGAATGTGCTGTACTAATCGGACTGAAAACAACCCTGAGTGGATGCATGAAAGAAGACGACTCATTCACAACAGCCGTGCATGGCTGCTGGGCACTATGCAGAGTAAACAAACAGTGCTTAACTCTTCATTTAGTGACAGAAAAACACAAGGGGCTGGGGATCAAGTTATAAGAGTGAATACCCTCCTAGAAGTACTGAGACAAAAAAAAAGTCGAGCGACATAAGGCTCTTTGTGTTGTAACCATCCGTGTCGCGTACTTGTACTTGTACATGACGTAATCTCCTATGGGCTGCTGTTTATCCCTGAATTTTTACCCTGTGAATGACAAGAAGCAAGAAAACTCTATTTTAAAAATTAGCATGGATTTGTTGGCTACTGACTGCACATTGTTTTAATTCCTTGATAAGCACAGGGTTTATCTTTGATTAATGCATAGGATAAACAACATCAAAGACATAGTCTGATTTCTAAACCAATTGTCAAGACACTTGTTAATTTTGTAGAATCACACAGCATAGTGAGCAAAATATGACTTGAAGTCATATGACGAGAACAGTTTGATTGTAATAGGTACAGTATAGTGGTGCCTTGAGATACAAGTGATCCTACTTTTGAGTGTGTCAAGTTATGAGCCTTTGTTCGGACAATTTTTTGCTTTGAATTGCGAGCAAAATCTCTAAATACGAGCTCTGCATGTACACAGCTCTCTTCACAAAAAGCAGTAATCGTCCAAAAAGAGGCTTTGCACTCCCAGCTGAAGTTTGCTGTCACACTTAAAAAAAAAATGTTGCAAAACTGTTTAATTCTTTATTTTCTATTTATGAAATTACTGTATGTTTTTTATAAAGTACAATAAAATAGAGTGCTTGTTTCTTATCGAAAAACACAGTGGTAAAGTATTTTTTAAAAAGTAAAGTAAATGTGAAGAACTATTTAATGTATCTCGTCAGGGAGTGTAGGGTTTGTGTGTAGGATTATGTAAAAAGTACTCAACCAGTTTCCACGAAACCTGTTGACTCTGTAGAGCACAATTCATTAAGTAATCATTAAATTTTTGTGTGGATGGATGTGGATTTATTTTCTCCAGTGGATAGGACTTCCGCCAAGGCTCAACTTTGAACAAAACCTCATCCCCCAAGTAGCAGGGAAATTAGTTAAGAAATGTTTGCATAAACTTGCACACAAACAAACAGGAGGGAGAAACATATTGTATAACATTTATTTCTCTCCCAAGTACACATTATGTACAAATGTGACTGTATCATACTATATTATATGTATGATCTCATTTACATGCACACATGCAAATATTGTCATCTGCTGTGCATGGTAAAACCTTTAATACTAAATTCTTATTTTTTTTTAAATGCTTCTTTTTATAGTTCTGGTTTGTTTTGTGCTGTGACACCGGAAATTCCTCCGGAATTAATAAGGTTTATATCTATTTATTAGAGGTAGGAATTGCATACTAGTTCTCAGTATCTATATTTTGCAAACTGGCGTTGATGATGACATTTTTATCACAAAAGATAAAGCAATAATAGATACACTGGAAGTATACCATCTATGCCACATTATGATATGTATGACTAAAGAAGGGGATTTTTTTTTTTTTTTTCTAAACGCACACCACACAGTAATTCAACAGACTTAGTACTGGATATATGTAACTATTTTGTCATAGTCATCACTTTATGTCATATTTGTAATGTTTTATAATGTTTAATTAGAGTTTGTAAATAAATCTGTAACAATTAAACATGTTTGCACTGGTCCTTTACGTAGCTACGCAGTGTTGATACAACAGAAAGAGAATATAAAGATTGACGTTATATTAAAAGGTCAAAATCTTCATAATGGGTGTATTCTTGGTCATCACACCACTTAGTAGTATAATAAGGCTTTTTTAATTTTTTTATTATTATGATTTTTTTTTAAATCAAAGGATCCAATCCTACCTAGTAGAGTATTGGGTGTGTTTCTGTTTTTCTCTTTGTTAGAGATCCTCCTTCATAGTGCCATAACATATGGATGTGTACTACAACAAGAATCTGTCATTCCATTAAATGTAAACGGCACAAACATAATCATGCAAATGTATAAAACAACCTTGGGTATCGCAGATAAATCAAGACAATGCAATTTCTACAAAACATCCAACATTAATTTGTTTTCATTGGTGTGCACATCATCTCTTGAACCTAAATGTGGGCTATATTCAGAACATCTGGCAACACAGACAGGAAAAGCTGTCAAGAACCAATTTCATCCATCATGCCTCACTAATTAGAGGTTGGTTGAGATGCATGTGTGGGTAATTTCTCCATAACAAAGTTAAATGTTCATAGTGACAGTTGGAGACTTATCTAAACATTCTCGGGCGTGGCACCACTCAACATACACCACAAACAAGATACAATATGTGAGTAATAATGCGATCCAAAAAAAGAGCAGCAGAATACAATAAATCATCTTACTGTGGCATGTTTAAAAAAAAAAAAAACATAAAACATACAGTACAAATAGAAATGTTCATCAAGAAGGGTGATCCTCCTTGCGCACGCACAACACAGCCTTTCTTTACACACAACTCTTGCTGTAGGTGAACACGAAACTATGCTCTGGGCATGTAGATGCAGCCTATAGTAGAGGGAACGTGTTTGGCAAGTCCTCCTGTTGAGCAATAACCATGTCGCTGATTTAGTCATATTGCCTGCTTAGGACCACAGCAAATGGTTTGTGCATTTCAAGTTCTACTGCCTGACTTGTATTTTGTGATTCTTGGCAGGATTGCACACAAGACCAAATTTATGTACGGGTGCGTCTCAGTAAATTTGAACATTGTAGAAAAGTTGAGTTATTTCAGTAAAGTGAAAGTCATATGAAACAGAATCATTAAACACAAGTGTGTTTAAAAAAATCAGAATTCCAACTTAACGACTACATGAAAATTTATTATGATTTTCTCTCATGTAGTATTCACATGTCATGAGATGGTACATTTTGGTTTGCCAAGTTTATTTGTATACAAAAAAAGTGACACACAAAAGTGTCTCAAAGGGCGTCACAGGACCACAGTTGGCAATGACTGTTTGCTTAGCTGTAAACTGTAATCCAAATTATCATAATAGTTGTCAGGTGTATCGCACCCATGGGGAATGTGGGTTTTGCAAACCCCCACCCCCATACACTTTTTCAACACCGACACCCAATAGCACTGCGGCCCGTTTTAAATGTTATTTTTAGAATATGCCGTGGGCCACAAAAAAATGGACGGCAGACTGCAAATGGGCCCTGGTCCATAGTTTAGACACCACTGGTTTAGTGTATTTACCTGTATGAAATTGAATGCTCCTTTTGTTGTTTGCAAAGAAATTACATGACAAAAGTATTATTATTAATCAGCTGTATTTAATTTGTTTGTATTCAATTTTGTATAATTAACTTAACAAAGGGTTCATAAAGCGGGTGAACGTCTTAGGTATTTGTTTTTCCATTTTACTCACACACTGCGACGTTAGAAAGGGGAACTTGGGAACTGTATCGGCTTCTGTGCTCGATGCTCCTTTCACTGATGTCACTGAGTCACCAGTTGGTAAAGTGTGCGCCAACCCGTGATGCTGTAAGTGTTCTATCCCATTAATCTCATTATCTTTCTTGCAAAGTTTTTATATTCCCAAATGTAAATTTGCTAAGGTACAATCTATTTTCTGTCTTTATGGGAGACATTGAACTGTATTTAATGCCAATAGCTGCTAAAAACAAGAATGCTGTCAAAACATTGAGATTATACTCCTGCTATAGTATTTTTTATTTTATTTTTACTTTTGACCCCTGCCATGTTTTTTTTCTGTTTATTTGTCCTTTTAATGTGATGTTTTATTTATGTTTATGTAATGTTTTACCCATTTTGCACTACAGTTATGTTTGACATTAAAAAACAATACAGATTGTGAATGTTACTCTTCCGCTGCAGTAGAGGGCGCTGTGTTCCAAGTGGGTTCTCACCCAAAGAATAAGAAGGCCTTTCGGTTCAACGCTGGAATTTCCAACCGGCGGAGAAAACAAGTAACTCAACTCGACGGGAATCGTTTTAGTCGCGCAACTGCCTATATAAGGGTGAGTTTAACGCAAAATAGGGGTTTAAATATTTAAAAAAAATACATCATTTGGCTTCGACGGTGGCGTCGAATTGGGTCAGTCAAGTGGCCTCGGAAACGTGTTGAATCGATCGTCGCGATGCTAGTGTTGCTAGCTAGCGTTAGCCTCCCGTGTTCGCATGTTTGCTTCGAGGGGGGATGGGTAACAAATGCGAGCTTTATTTCGGTCTCTTGGCTTTCTTTGGCGAGTTCATTTCGCGTGTTTCGGTTGTATAACTTCGCGCCGAGGCGTTGACGCTCAAAGGCCACGGTTAACGGTGATTCCCTTTGCTTTCAAGATGCACAAGCGGGCGTGCTACATGTCGCTAGCTTGCGTCAGCTCGACGCGAGTGTGCGAATGGCGTCGAAAGAGCGTGCCTTTTCATTGAACTTTTTGTTTGAAATGTTTGACTCATTTGCTCTAATTACAGTGTTTTCGTTTTTAACAGATGTTCTTGTGTGAGTTAATATGTGACGATAGTTATTAATGTAGGAATTAAATTGATAAATATTCGACTGCAGCGTAACATAGTTCCACATTGTTCTTCACAACTGTGTGTGTGAGATCATAAAAGACTGTAAACTCCTCCTCGGGGCCTTTAACAAAGGGAGAGAGACATTTTAAAAGTTGTAAATACAAAAGTATTCGGTAAGAAAGCATAAAACTCAACAATGACTTGTTTTTAACCATCAGTTGTTTCAGAAAACTAGTGTGAAGTCATTGTTGGCGAAATCAGCAAATGTAAAATGAATGTCAAGGGAGGCAATACTCTTCAAACAAATATTGCATAATATTTCTAAGCATACATGTATAACAACTATCGACCCATCCATTTCCTATACTAAACTATTGGGGTTTAATGTTTATATGCGATATGGTAGTGCCGTCTTAAAGTTGGACTCATGATAGCAGTTTTCAGCCAATGTTCTGTCTGAAATCCAAACTCAGAAGTCAAACTCTGCATAGTATTTAATAAGGATGTACCGATACCACTTTTTTTCAGATCGGATACAAGTGCGTATATTTAATTTATTTAACCTTTATCCAGGTATGGCCATTGAGAACAGATTGTCATTTCCAATGTCGACATGGCTGCAGACAGCAAAGTACACGGTGAAAAAAACATTCTGATAAATAATAATGTGATGTCCATAAACTACACAAAACACACACAAAATAATACACTATAGCGCCCTTCACGCAACCCTTAGCCGTTAATAGATGCTAGGGATGAGAAGTGTCTCCTTTGGGCAGTACGAGGGTGATGGGATTGTAGTTGTTGTGATTGCTGATTGATGTCACACACTGCAAGCAGAGTTCGAAAATAAAGAAGCAATAGCAGAGTTTTTAAGGAACATTTCACTATCATGCATCCCTATTTAATGATTAAAAATCAGTTATTTGCTATTCAAAATGCTGCAGTCTAGTTCTTGCAGGCAACAACAAAGAGCCACAAAGATCAAAATGCTCTGTTGTGACAATTGCTGATTCATTTGCTCTATTATAGGAACTTTGGTATTTGAGCAACGTAATAAGTTTACAGGTAAGTTTATGACAATTTCCTGACTTTTTTATTGTTTCAGGTATTTCATCAGGAGACTTGGACCTGCTGAAATGGGAGGTATGTGGAGTTTTTACTTGGCAATACGATATACCGCCATCCCAGTCCTCACTCGTTTAGACTTGGCAATATGGTCTCCAATAAATATAGATGATGTTCATCAAACATTAAATATTGTCGCCACATATACATAACTTTTTTCCACCAATATGTCTCTGTTAAAGAGTTGTTAAGAGGCCTTTCACCATTGTCTTGCATCTAAATATTTGATCATTAAGCTAAACTGGATCACAACCCTGTGAGGAAACCATCCTCATTTTTTTTTTTTTTCGCTCTTCCACTCAGACCCCCCTTTTAACAGAGACTGTCCCCTGGACTGCAAAGTTTACGTTGGGAATCTTGGAAACAATGGCAATAAGGCTGAGTTAGAATCGGCCTTTGGATACTTCGGTCCTTTAAGAAGTGTTTGGGTTGCTCGGAACCCACCGGGCTTCGCCTTTGTCGAGTTTGAAGATCCACGAGATGCCAATGATGCTGTGAGAGAACTGGATGGAAGGTAACAACTTTTTCTTACTAGTAATTCATCCAACGTCTTGACCATTTGCAAGTATACGAACTATAAAGGGCTTTTTTTCTTTGTAAGAACAATGTGTGGATGCCGACTCCGTGTTGAATTATCCACTGGGGAAAAGCGTTCTAGAAGCCGTGGTCCTCCTCCGTCCTGGAGTCGATACCCCAGGGATGAGAGCAGGCGCCGTAGCTCTCCAGTTAGACGCAGGTATGTTTCTAAAGCCACGCCTTGCTTTTAACGTCATTTGCAGTTTGTACACATGGCTGATTTCCCCATAACTGTGGGCAGCAAACTAATTTGAAAATGTTACTTAATTTGTTGACAACAATAAAAGCATTGTGATTATTCACAATGATCTGTTTGCCTCACGGATTTCCTGTGTACAGTATATTTGGCAGTGCCAAGTTTAGACCAGCTGTCAAAAGCAGCTTTTGTCTGCACCCAACCCATTAGAATTTCCAAATTTCTTTTTGAAATACACTACTCTTAGAACTGCTTTAATTGAAAAAACAATCATACACCTATTCTTAGATTTTGGAAGACATTTCTGTAGGTATACATTTTGTTTTGCTGAGTTCAGTTTTCCATCTATTAATAAACTGAACCCCGTTGCAGAGTCACCACCACGCTTCTCACCATCTGAGTCAGTCAACTAGTCCTCTTTCAGCATCATGTGACTGCTGACCAGCGATCTGCTTGGCTGGTTTTGTCACATGACCCAGGCACAGCGCCAGTCGTCAGGTTCCACCAACCTTTTGGTTCCTGAGTATGCAGTTCACGGCATCCTCCTCTGCTCCAACCTTAATCCAATCAACAGCGGCCCACCTCATGTTATCAGCCAATCGGCGTCTTTACTCGTACTATTCGCCACAGTATCAACGGGAACGGCCATTGGCTTACATCCCTCCCCCCTAAAGACAGGGAAACTCTACAGCCGTCCCCTGCAGCCAGCAAACAAGCAACTTCTTATCGGCAACATTTGCAGCATGTGGCAGATCCTCTCTGCAATTTGACCTCCCTCGCCAGGGCTACCATGCGCCATTTCTTTCTTGTCCAAACCCCCCCAAAATAGTAAGTTGCTTTTATCATGCTCTTTATAGTTGTTATGAGTTTTTATATTTCAAAACTTCAAAACACGTTAACACTTGGCAGTTGTGTATTTTCGATATTTAAAAGCATCCCTGTAAAACGACAAAACATTACAAAGGTTTTCTGGTCTGGTGTTTATTTGAATTTACTGCAAACAATTGCCTGTGTACATGTTACGTTTCATGGCTCGACAAATGGCCATTTAGGCTCACCTTGCAGTTGCAGTCCCCCCCCCGCCCCCCTTCTCTGTTTCAATACAATTTCACCTATAGTACAGCTTTCTCCTATATAGTTCAAACTTGCTTGACATTTCATCAATACCCATTTGGTTTGCTGCAGTGCTTCTTGAGCCAGCAAACAGCTTAAAATGGAAACCTGTCCGTCCCCCCCCTTTTTTTTTTTTTTTTTTTTTTTTTGTGCTGGAATAAATACATACAATACAGAGTGAGACAGAGAATATTGCATAGTACAACCCCAATTCCAATGAAGTTGGGACATTGTGTTAAACAAATAAAAACAAAATACAATGATTTGCAAATCATGTTCAACCAAAGACATTTAATGTTCAAACTGATGAACTTTATTGTTTTTAGCAAATAATGAATAACCTAGAATTTTATGGTTGCAACACGTTCCAAAAAAGCTGGGACAGGGTCATGTTTACCACTGTTACATCAGCTTTTCTTTTAACAACATTCAATAAACGTTTGGGAACTGAGGACACTAATTGTTGAAGCTTTGTAGGTGAAATTCTTTCCCATTCTTGCTTGATGTACAGCTTCAGCTGTTCAACCGTCCGGGGTCTCCGTTGTCGTATTTTACGCTTCATAATGCGCCACACATTTTCAATGGGAGACAGGTCTGGACTGCAGGCAGGCCAGTATAGTACCCGCAATCTTTTACTACAAAGCCATGCTGTTGTAACACGTGCAGAAAGTGGTTTGGCATTGTCTTGCTGATATAAGCAGGGGCATCCATAAAAAAGATGTCGCTTGGATGGCAGCATATGTTTCTCCAAAACCTGTATGTACCTTTCAGCATTAATGGTGCCTTCACAGATGTGTAAGTTACCCATACGATTGGCACTAACACAGCCCCATACCATCACAGAGGCTGGCTTTTGAACTCTGTGTCCATAACAGTCCAAATGGTTATTTTCCTCTTTGGCCCGGAGGACACGACGTCCACAATTTTCCAAAACAATTTGAAATGTGGACACGTCGGACCACAGAACACTTTTCCACTTTGCATCAGTCCATCTTAGATGAGTTCGGCCCAGAGAAGCTGACGTCGTTTCTGGGTATTGTTGATAAATGGCTTTTGCTTTGCATAGTAGAGTTTCAAGTTGCACTTACGGATGTAGCGCCAAACTGCATTTACTGACATTGGTTTTCTGAAGTGTTTCTGAGTCCATGTGGTGATATCCTTTACACATTGATGTCTGTTTTTGATTGATGCAGTGGCGCCTGAGGGATCGAAGGTCACGGGCATTCAATGTTGGTTGAGGAACATTGTCCTTAAACTGTTGGACTATTTTCTCACGGACATGCTCACAAAGAGGTGACCTCGCCCCATCTTTTCTTGTGAATGACTGAGCAATTCAGGGAAGCTCCTTTTCTACCCAATCATAGCACCCACCTGTTCCAAGCAGGTGTTTGATGAGCATTCCTCAACTTTTGCCACCTGTCCCAGCTTTTTTGGAATGTTTTGCAGCCATACAATTGAATGATTATTTTCTAAAAACTCTAAAAAGTTAATGATTATTTTCTAAAAACAATACAGTTTATCAGTTTGAACATGAAATATATTGTCTTTGTAGTGTATTCAATTAAATATAAGTTGAACATGATTTGCAAATCATTGTATTCTGTTTTTATTTGCTTAACACAATGTCCCAACTTCATTGGAATTGGGGTTGTATATTGTCAGACTTGTTAAAGCGCTTCTTAGCAGCATCGAATAATCAATTCCCCACCCCAAGTGAGCGCCAGGGTTTAGCATGATAATCTTTGATCTGGCTCAGTGTTTGGATCTCGTTTAAAAATATATATATATATATATATATTCAACTAACAATGTTGAGCTGTTATTGGGGAGTTCCATCAAGATGATCCTACATGAGTTTTCCATTGTACGGAAACATAAATCCTACTTTATACATTTTTTTACCCCCATTTCACCTGTATTCTAGATCCCCTCGGAGGAGGAGCCTGAGCCGCAGTCGCAGCAGGTACTTGCGCTTGAATTTTTATTTATATATATATATATATATATATATATATATATATATATATATATATATCCAATGCATTTATGAATTATTGAGCATGATCCCCTCCACCCCCTTTCAGGTCTGTTTCACGAGACAGACGCAGATATCGGTCTGTTTCCAGAGACAAGACCCGTAAGCGTTCAAGATCATTCTCACGGTCAAGGAGGTATGCGTTATGATTCACGTTTGAAAGTTACACTTGCTGAAATACTATTTGGTCCTTTATCGTTTCCGTTGTTTGTTCCCCTTCCTCTGCAGCCGCTCTCGTTCGAACGACAGGAAATGAGGATGTCACAGAATGGCTTGTGTGGGGGAACTCGCATTTTTATAGTCATGCTTTCTTTTTAGATGTTTGTACCAACTCAAGGTGGTGGTCGGGTTGTCCAAGTAACCTTGTCATTACAGTCAGTTAAATAAAGGACATAGTTTTTTCTTCTATATTCTCGTTAATTCAGCTCATTAATTTGGTATTTTGCAGGGTTTTTGCAATTGTTTATTTTTTTCCCCTCCTGTTATACTTAATTCAAATGTTTTTTTGATTTTGCTTTTCATGTGTGATGGAAAACAGAATCGACTGGAGCCTAAAATAGCATCTGCAACTATTTTTCATTGTCACATTTTCAAAACAAGACACTTCTTATTTTCCATTTGAGCTCTGACAACTTTGCAAATGAACCATTTTCATCAATAAATGTTTTTTTTGTCTTAAGTCAGATGTTGATCTTTTTTTTATTTGATATACTGTTTATATTAAAGTGCAACAATAAAAGTAAACAAAAATAGTATTGTAAGCAATGCATAGGAAGCTTCCAGTCACTTGCTGTCAAAGACACGCCTCTCACATATGACTCAACTTCCTCCTCCAGTTGTGACTGCTGGTTTACTTTAGCTAGCTGACAGACTCATCAGGGTAAGTATTTCTAAATGAACTCTTAAATTTTTAGAAAGAATGAAATATTTTGGAAACTTGGAAATCATTTAGAATTGTCAAATAAATGCTTAACATTTGATAAGTAGCCTACATGTATACTTAATGTGTTTATACTGTACATGAATTAAAATGCAGGCGGACAGATAACCATGTCTGGTCCAAGTGGGAAAAAGAGACTTGGATCTCGTCGAAAGGTGGGAAAACGTGTTGATATGCCAGAGGATTTGAGTGTAGCAGATCCGTCACCTGTAGTACAACCGAAAGAGAGTGCTGCATCTTTCAGTGTGTTATCTAATGAAGGCCAAACCCCTTTGGAAACTCATTGGATACTTTCATCAGAGCAGAAATTTAGCAGAAGAAAGCTTGGCTCAAGCAGGCAAAGTAAAAGACACAATGCTGAGGAGTCGTCTGTTGAACCATACCACAAACCTACAGAGGAAGTTGAGCAAAATGTCAGTAGAGAAAAACTCCAAACACACATGACACCAGCAGCACAAGCACTTACACAAAGAGAGTTTAGTGAGCTAGACTATTATGATTCAATTTATGGAACACATTTGTATTCAGCCTACACACCTGGTCATGCTTTGGAGCCTTTGAATCCCAGCTATCTGGATGCTGAAGTGGAGATACATCAACCCGTAAGTGGAAAATTGCATTTGGATCAAGATGCTGGAGAAAGTGACTGTAAGCGGGTTATTGGTTTCTATAAACAAGTGGAAAACACGTGCAGACATAGGCAAGTTAAGGAACAACTACATGATCAATCAGAGTTCACAATGGAAGTGCCGCATATTTCTATGGATGCAGAAAGGGAAGATATAGAATCTTTACAGGATGACCTTTTTAATGTCAAATCAAAGGAAATACATTTTCTGGGCTATCCAGAGAGATCCCCTGAAAAAAACAGCTACTTTGAACATGCTGAGATGAAAAACAATGTTGAGCAAGTGAACTCCTCACCATTTGGGGAACTGCCTACAAATGAGGAACATGGGCCTTTTCACTGTTCAGTCAGAAGTGCTCAGGTTCCAAACCAATTTGAAATAAAAGAGATGAAGTCATCCAAATCTGACCAAATGAGTTACACTGAAATTGTGAAACCTGAAAATAAGGAAGATAGCCAAGAATGTCCTGGAAATTTGACAGAGGAAACTGGGGGAGCGCATCAAGTTGAGTTGAGTGTAAAAAGCCCATCTGATTCAGGTTTAAATCTACAGGACAAATGGGAAGCACAGCTTTGGAAAGAAGACACAGAGGTGTTGTACCAGAAAGATAATCGTCAGGCACCTGATACCAACAAGGCAATGATCAATGTAGAAAAAATCAAATCTGCACCTTTTCAGGAAAATTACATCAACGACCAAGTAGAGGCTGAACGGGTGGAATCTAATGGAATCTTGAGTACAATGCTGGACGGGGATTTGTTTGCACAAAGTGTACAACCAGAGAATATTGTTGTCTTTGAATCCCAAAGTAAGGACAACAATGCAAGTACAGATGTGAAGAGAGACTTCTTCAGCCCAGCTAGGAACAGGAGAAAATTGGGGTCTCGTCGCCGGAACAAAGGAAGCCGTGAAATGGTCTATGCTGCTGAGACGGGCAGTGATGATGATGACGATGCTGCAAAGAAAAGCCATGACGGTAATGATCCCTCTAAAATGAAAGAAGTGACATGTACAATAGAAGCAGCTGAGAAGGAAACAATGCAGCTGAAAGTAATGGACAATTTAGAGACTCTTAGAGGAAAAATCCATTCAAACACAACTGTACCCCAACTGCTAACTGAGCAATCAAATTACAGGAAGATTCCAGAGAAGGACAAACTTCCCATTGTCAACTCCAAAACAAAAGCAGGGGAGCAAAATGAAACATTTTTGCAACAGAATGAAAATGTAGATCTTGATTATTCGGTGAGTCAACTACTACATGTGTCTACTGCTACACAGGCGATAACCACATCTAACAGCAGCCTTAATAAAGATGCAGAAATTGAGTACAGTGTAGCGATACCCACAATTTCTTCACCAAAAGTGGGCACATCCACAGATAAACACCGTGAGAACTTTAGCTTTTCTCAAGTCAGAGTAGCTCAACATCTAGACAAGGAATTAATTAAGGAGGTTAAGTTAATAGAAACGGACCATATAAAAGACAGGGAAATCTTGATAGATGAACCTACAGGTGATGTTGATACAAATATTGAAAACCTTGTCAATGAAATTGTGGAAACATGCACGTCTGACTTAAGTGCAAAAAGCTTTCTTGATTCCGGGTTAAATCCCCAGGACAACCATAAGGATCACCCTATGAACGAGCACACCATGAAGGCTTCAGAGCGGAGAGATCAAAAGGCTTATGCAACTAATACCATGGAGACATGGATCAACACAGAAAAAGACCCCACACAACGTCGGGAACATGACATTGAAGCGCAAGGGGTGTCTGATGTGGAGCGGAGTGCTAAAGGAATCTTAAGTGGAATGGCAGAGAGTCAACTGTCTTCCCCAAGTGAGCAACCAGAAGAAAGTTTTGTCTTTGACTCCCAAAGCGAGTACAACACCGCCAGCACAGATGAGCAAAGAGAGTCATTGAGAAGCCAGGTAAAAGTCTTTGCCTCTGAAAAGTGCAGTGACTTTAGAGATGATGCTACTAGAAACACAAGTGATGATGATGATAATCATCCCGCAAAAATTAAAGAAGTGACATTTAAAATGGAAACAGCTGAGATGGACAATTTAGACACTTTTCAAGGTGAAGACATGGATGATCTAGTGAGAGGAAATGTACATGGAGGATTTTCTCAGTTTAATACATTAAATACACATTCAAGCACAACTGTAACCCAATTGCTAACGGACCCATCAAGTTCCAGGGAAATGCCAGAGAAGGAAGAACTTTCCGTTGTTAAATCCAAAACAAAAGCAGGGGAGGAAAATGAAACTTTGCCACAGAATGAAAATGTGCATGCCGATTATTTGGCGAGTCAACTGCTTGTTGATGCAGTGGTGTCTATTGCAACACCGGAGATAAGCACATCTAAAAGCAGCCAAATTGAGTACAGTGTAGCAATAGCCACAATTTCCTCACCAAAAGCAGACATGTCCACAGATGAACAACAAAAGCACTTTAGCTTTCCTCAAGTCAGAGCAGCCCAACATCCAGACAGCGATTTAATTAAGGAGGCTAAATTATTAGAAACTGAGGTACAGTTAAAGGTAAAAGTCTTTGCTGCTGAAACGGACAGTGATGGTAGAGATGATGATTGTTATCCCAGAGAAGATAAAGAAGTGACGGTTGAAGACCGAGAAGAAATTGACAGTTTCAACACTTTTCAAGGTGAAGACATGGCTGATCTGGTCAGAGGAAATGTACATGGAGGATTCTCTCAGTTTATTACATTAAATGCACGTTCAAGCACAACTGTAACCCAATTGCTAACGGACCCATCAAGTTCCAGGGAAATGGCAGAGAAGGAAGACGGAGAAAATGAAACTTTGCCACAGAATGAAAATGTACGCGCTGATTATGTGGTGAGTGAACCACTCGCCGATGCAGAGGTGTCTATTGTGGCACCGGAGACAAGCACATCTGAAAGTAGCCTTCATAAAGACGCAGAAATTGAGTACAGTCTCGCAAAAGCCCCAATTTCCTCACCAAAAGCAGAAATGTCCACAGACGAACAACATGAGCACTTGGACGTTTCTCAAGTCAGAGATGCTCAGTATCCAGACTTCATGTCAATTAAACACCTTAAGGCTTTAGAAACAGGCCACAATGAAGACAGCGAAACTTTGAGCCCGGCTAGGAACAGGAGAAAACTGGGATCTAGTCGACGGAATAAAGGGAGTCACGTGAAGGTCTTTGCTGCTGAGACATACAATGAATCTGCAGATGATGCTGATGGAAACAACAGAGATAAAAAGGATCCCCAAGAAACTAAAGACATAACGTTTAAAAAAGAAACCGCTGAAATGCAAAACACTAAAAGAAATAGGCTTACTAACGATACCAACATTGAGTGCGGGCCAACAAAAGGCCCTAATTTCTTTACCCGAACAGGAAATGGAGGAACAACGTGAGCATTTCAACATTTCTGGAGGATATAGTACTCAACATTTGGAGAACAATATCAAAAAAATGCTTCAACAAAAGGTTAAACCCTTAGAAGTGGCAGCAGAGAGCGCAGGACGGCAAGCATCACAGGAACACATGAAGCCAATATTCAAAGCCACTGAGAAAATAGAAGTTGAAGTTGTGAAAAGACTAAGAACTCAAGAGGAAGACTCAATTTCTCCAAACTCAGACAAGGATGGAGTTGCCACTTCTCAAGGGGAACTATCGGACACGTTGTGTATCTCCAATGAACAAACCAATGTTTACTCTAAATCCGGCTTGAATGTACGAGACTCGGGAGAAACCTTCCAGGTAAACAACATAGAGGCTGTATCTTTAAAGGAAGACTCACTGGAAAGTCTTCTACAAGCAAAGAAAGTTGCCCAGGAAAAAGCTGTGGAGGAAATAAGGGAAGGGGCAGAAATGGACGGAGAACACGATAGGAGAGCCCTGGAAAATGTGGAAGTGCTAGAGGACGCAGCACAGGCTGGAACATTGCATGAAGAGGAAGCAGGAATTCACCTGGGTCGAGGCTGGCCCGGAGCTTCACGACAGTAGCAGAGAAAGTAACCCGATGATACCCGCCACCCGTGATGTCATGACTGTCTTTTCAGAACAGCTTTCCTCCCGGGGTGCTAATCTTTTTACTTCCCAGGGAGCTGATGTGACGGGAAGTGACAGAGACGTGGTGGTCGGCATGGAGACATTTGAACCTGATTATGTTCCCGTCTCTGAGGTCCACGTGATAAGCTCTGTGGATACAGAGCGTAAGAAAAAACAGCAGCTGCTTTCAGATGGTGAATCTTTTTGTACGGCCACAATTGTCAATGTAATGCGAGGCCAAGTTGCAACTCGGCTACCTGGTGAAGAGCAGATGGGCGCACTATCAAATATACAGGGCGTAATAACAGAGAGTGCCGGAGCCCCTGATAAAAACTTGAAGAGTCCCAGTTTGAACTCGACAAATAAAAAAAGAAAGATGGGTTCCACGCGCAGAAAGCTAGGAACCATGTCAAAGGGGGACTTGGAGCTAAAGTTGGATCTGAGTAAAGAGGTACCGCTTGCAGCTCATGTGCAAAATGTTATGACAGAACATGGCTGTCAAAGCAGAGAGAAAGAGCTGAAGCCTGATAGTTCGGGTTCTGAACCAACTAGAGAAAAGACTGGTGATCCTCCAAGCACAACGCCGGCTCATCAGACAGGCAAAGAAAATCGAACTTCAGACTGTCATCTGGTTCGCCGTGACATCTTGGAAAAACGCTCGACCTCGTCCAAACTTGATGTGCTCTCAGAATTTGAACTCGCGGGAGAGAAAGCGCAAACTGGGATCTCACAGGAAGTCCCGAGTGCAACAAACTCATGGTAATCAAAGTGAAGACGACAACATGATACAAACACAACCTGAGACAAGCGCACACCAACACGCTGATGACGCCTTTCAAGGACCTGAAGAATTACAGGTAAGCAACAAACAGAATATTACACTTAAATGTTCAACCTGAGCCACAGTTTCTATCATCGCATATAAATTCATTTTTATTTGAGCCATTTGCTGCCGTTGGCCTCTTGTTGTTTATTTGCTATATTGAATAACGGTACTGTATGTGAATCTGCACTAGTCTAATTATTAGCCTAAATAACCTACACATTGCTCAGGTATTGGTGGAAAGAGTAATAAAATGCTGTGGAATGTAAATGTCAAAGTAGGAAAAACAAAAATATTTCATAACACATCATCCACATTTCATTAGGTTATAGGTGTATGCATCCATTTTACTGTTGTTTAAAAATAGATTTTTCAAATGCTGCAAATGAATGTCTCATGAATCTTCAGAGCAATGAAGGTGATACCGAACCATCATCCAACATCATTTCAAAGTCTGTGAGGTAAGAGTCCTATGTATTGTTTGCACATTTCAGTATATTTTCACAACTTTGTACTATGCAACTACATTGGCACAATTTTTATTTTACTACCAAATGATCACAGAAACAAGACATCTGCGAAAGTGACGCCATCCCGAGCCCATCAGGATCCAGTCCACCTGGGGCAAGACACTCAGAATGTTTCTTTTGGTATAAACACACGATACTTAAGCAGAGCACTCCAGTTGCGATCGATTCAATGCCCTGAGAATGAAATGACCTGCATCATTCACAGGCACACTCTACTTAGCATTTAAATATGAGCTTGGGAACGAGACAATCGCCACAACACTACCTGCGTAATTATGTAATGAGAACCAATGCAAGATTAATCCATTGTTTTTATTTGGTAGTTGTGAGTTTGTAACTTTATTCCATCATACTGATAGGTGCCCCTAATAGTTGGTCATGTAGTTAAATAAGATATCCTTATTTTGTTGGCAGGTAAGCCATCTGACTTGAAAGCAAACCCCTATAATGTGGTCATGGTTGGAGACAGCAGCGTGGGCAAGACCTCCTTCATGAAACGAGCACAAAATGGGAAATTCTTTCCGGATTTGCCCGCCTCGGCTGGTACAAGTCTTATTATTAGTCTCACAAATATAATATAAAAAAATGTCAAATCGAATAATTGTCACGTAAACGTGTTTCGAAGGCCTTGATACATGCTTGTGGACTGTGATCGTGGATGGCAAACCTGTGGAGTTACAGCTGTGGGATACAGCAGGTCAAGAAAGGTAAGACGTTTCCTTATTTTCATAAATGTATTCCTCTTAGCAAGTTCCCCACAAACGGTTAAGCATATATTGTATCATGTTTAAACTCAGCAGCTACGTGAAACAGTTTAGAAAAGCTATAAATGCTTTTTCATAGCCTCAAAGCTATTAGGGCATTATTTCTTAATGATAACAAATTTAACAAATGTTCAACTTTATGATGCATTTCAATTATATATGATCATGCTTCTGGCGGCAGAACGGCTCGCACATCCGCCTCATCGTTCTGAGCTTGGGCCTTTGAATCCGAGCTTTCTGTGTGGAGTCATGTTCTCCCCGTGCTTGTGTGGGTTTTGTGCCAGTACTCTGGCTTCCTCCCACATTCCAAAATGATGCATGATCATTTCATGGAAGACTTTAAATTGTCATTAGGTGTGATTGTGAATGTAAATGCTTGTTAGTCTAGATATGCCTTGTGATTGATTGGCTGGAAAGCAATCCAGGGTGTACCCTGCCTCTTGCCCAAAGGCAGCCAGCTGGCATTTAGTCCAGCTCACCCGCAACCCTAGTGAGGATAAGCGCTATAGAAAAACAGCCTTCTCCCTAAGCCATATTTCATATTCTGGCACATTTCTGTGCGTCTCCTATTAAGTTCTGGCAGTACATATCCTTACAATGCGCAAACAACTTGTGCTTCAGTGTATAAACTGTGGTTGCAAAGGAGCTGAGCTGCTATTAGGAGGCTTATTGTTACATATGCATGTGCTTAAAATGTATGCTCTTAATGACCTTTTGGAATATTTCAGTTTGGCTCAGTAAAATGGGTCAAATACTTTCCACAAAGAAATGTCGAGTTTTGTAGCTTTACTAATGGGATTGTGGTCATTTTGTGTAATCCCAAGGATCACATTTTCCAGGAAAGTTCTTTTTGTGATTTTCTGGGAATTTGGCAGGCCACAGTCATCGGACCTTAAAACCACAAGCAACATCTGAGCCTTTACTGTCGTCACAGACAAGTTTGACTAGTTTACTTTCTCTTTTTTTTCCCCCTTGAAATTTGAAATTGCCTATGTTCCTTGTTTAAGTGTGTTACCTGCACATAATCATTTCACATTATTTACGGCCTTCAAAGGTTTCGCAGTATCACCAATCAGATATTCCATAGAGCGCATGCATTTCTCCTGATGTACGACATCGCTTCCTCTCAAAGCTTCACCGCCGTCCACTACTGGGCAAGCTGCATTCAGGTGAGTTGTGCATAATTACAAGTTTTGGTCCTGTATCATAATGTGCTGATCTGCAGCTGAATGTTGTGTTGTGGGACTTTTGAAGTTTTGCATTGTTTACAGTTTGCAGAAAAATCTTATTATCTTTGTATTATTTTTATCTTAGCTTGTCCTAGACATGCAACCCCTTATGGTCCGCTGCACACAGAGCGACACAGCCAAACACAGCTGACTGAACTGTTGTGTACTGTGCGGGGTTCTGCAACTAGTTTTTATAGTTTTGCTGCAATTCGAAATATGAATCGCCAGTGAACAGCCTCGCAAATGTAACTGCCAATCGAAAATGCCTTGTTGTATCACATAAACTTGCACAATAAAAATTAAGTGCCCACGCCACGCTGTACCAATACAACATATGGAAATATTTTTTTTACAATAATACTTTTTTCAATCTTTTCCTGTAACTGTATTTGTATTATTATAATTTAGCTGCAGCGGCCAGGGCAATCAGCTTCTTCATTGACAATCGCCACATCTTGTTTGTGGTTCCATTTATAACAAATGTTTAAAAAAAAAAAAAAAAAAAAAAAAAGTCGCCTCAAAATGTTTCCTGGTAAGATCACCAAGCTTGGCAGTTTTTCCAGTCCAGCAAGCCTGTATATATATGCAAGGGTCACCATTCAACCAACAAATGCTTAAAATTCTAAACATAAACCATTTGCTTGGCTGTCATATCATATTTTGTCATAAGTCAAAGGCCCGTCACCCTTAGCTGGGTTTATAAAAACTGAAATGGGCCCTGGCGTTCATGCAATGCTTTGCCCTCCAAAGCACAGAACACTCCATGAAATAGGCATCACTGTGCTTGGGGCAGTTCAATATGCAACAGCCATCTGTGACAATCTGACTACAAAAAAAAAAGGCATAACAAATAGATTCGCAAGTGTTTGGAGGACTCTGAAGCTTGATTTTTCTAGGAAATTAGACTCTGTCAATCAAAACTCTTACCCAATTTATGTGCGACTAATTGTTTGCAGGAAGGGGCCATGGAAAACATTCCCATTTTACTTCTGGGAAACAAAAGTGATCGCACGGAGCGTACTGTTACAACTGAAGAGGGTCAGAATCTTGCAAAGGTATGAATTTGTCTCCTCCCTCCAAAAGAGAAACACATACAGTATGTCCAGTGATGATTACAGTATTATTTTGATAGGAGTTCAATATAGATTTCATCGAGTGCAGCGCTGTCACCGGCGACAACGTGATTCAGTCTTTGGAAGCAGTTGCCAGGTAATTATCTTCCTTGTAGGTATGTACATATCAATTATGTCTTAATATTCAGGGTGTTTGTGCAGTCACTGTGCCTGTTAGTTGTTGCCAGGTTGTTGAGTCAGAAAGATGACAGAAGACAGGAAACGCTGGCATTACATAAAGAACCTCCAAAGAAGAAATCAGGATGTTGTTGAACCGAGGAGGAAGAAGTGGTGGAGTACTGTAGTGTGTTATCACGGAGCATCTGGGGAGGAATTTATTTAGGTAAAAGAAAACGGGAAAAAAACATCTGGTCACAATATTAGGTACACATGCACAATCTAATGAGCTCTCAATACAATAACTTTAATTACAATATCCGCTTCTACCAAGTTCCATGTCGCTAGAAATGCATGGTGGTAGATGACCAGATGATGTTTTATGGATCTCGTAACAGCATTTTTTTTACAATATTTGTAAGGAAAAAAAGTGGTCAAAATCGATCACAAATAGCGTTACAAACACACAGTAGTAGTAAAACTATGCCAAAGGACTATAAATCAAATAGTGTTGTATACTTAACTGGCAACTCTAAATTGCCCGTAGGTGTGAATGTGATTGCAAATGGTTGTATGTTTATATGTGCCCTGCGATTGGCTGGCAACCGGTTCAGGGTGGACCCCACCTCCTGCTCGATGATAGCTGGGATAGGGTCCAGCACGCCCGCGACCCTAGTGAGGAGAAGCGGCTCAGAAAATGGATGGATGTTGTATACTGTTGTGATTGACAAGAGTAATACTTAACGTTTATTAGGTTGTAAATGTATTACAATGCTGTGAAATGTAATGTTTACTTTTAGGTAATCAAAGTGTTGTCAGATGCTGGTCAATTTATAATTTGACTGACAAACAACACAAACAGCTGCGTAAATTGTTTTACTTGCATTGTGAAACGCTGCTTAATAAAGCTCCAGACGACAAACAGCTTCTTGTTCTTGTCGTTCATTTGTGTCTTTGTGGGCATTCTTCCTGCCTGACAAGCCAGCACCGTTCTCTTGCAGGTATGAAGTGCATGACAACAATGCAATGCCTTCATCACAAGGAAGCTTTTGGAACAAGAAAATGTTGACAATGCGACCAACAACACTAGAGATTCTTATCTCGGGACTGTCAGGTGTCCTTCCCATCTTAGCTTAACTCAGTTGCTTCTGGTCTCACGGAGGACTGAGGTGGTTGTTTGATTGTTAGTCTGTTTTTCTTAGCGGCGTGGTACTTTCGGACAGCACGCGTGACCTCAGCGGGCGTCCACTGGTGGCGGATGAGGGCATCCTGCAGCGTGAAGGTGCCGTCTCTGGTGCGCCGAACTCCCTTGCAAATGGCCGTGCTGCGCAGCTCCAGTCCGATCTCGTGCACCACTTTGCGCAGATATTTCTGTGTTTCGTTCAGGCACTGGACCTCTGAGAAGATATTAAACAAAATCAGTGCATAAAGGCTTTTCAATGACATGTTTATGAGTGTTTAATCTGACAATTTACCCAGAGTGAAGTGAGGAGGCTGGAAGCGAATGCACCTCAGACCTGTCAAAATAGGCGGCGACTTCCCCTCTGGACCGAGTGCACCTTGCACAGCCATCTCGTAGGCTTCCTGTGACCGCATGTCTACGTTGGCATACCTGTGAAGAGTAAACATAATCACATCCATAATTTCGATTTAATGTGTGCAATTGGAAAGAGCAAAAATGGACATACGTTAACAAAGCCTTTTGATTTGCTCCCTGCAGCATTGCCAGAACTTTCTCCATCTTATCTTGCGTGATGTGATCTGTTGAGAAAACAAGGGATGTTTCATGGTGAATGGTCAAGACTGTCGTAATAACAGGGTTCCTGTCTTTTTCAAAGGTCACGTTTGAACACTCATAACTTTATAGATCCGTTTTAACCACCTTAAATTTTTTTGTAAATGCATTGCAATGTTTACACGTGCAAACTTTGTCATACAAATTCACAGAAAGCAAGTTTTTATGTTAATATCCATGCTCCTTAAGTTGCCTTCAATTTCTAAACTAAATTGATCATGTTGTAAAAGAATTTGATTTAATTTTCATTTTCAATTCATTTTCATCAATTATTCAGACCTTGAAAACATTTCAATTCAACTAAGCAGTTTTAGGCAACTGTGTGAAGACATTTGATACATTGCCTAGTAAAGACAAATAAGATTTTGCTTCACAGACAATAGACCACCTGCATGGGAACACACGTAATTTGACAAGTGTGACGCTGTCGTTGTTGTCACTATGCCGACCGGAAGTGAACACACCACCTCTCCCCAAAGTGTTGCGTGCATAGAGCCCAATTTGCACTTATACTGTTTACTAAACTAGCGATTCTCAAAAGTGTGGTATGTACATGTACCATTAGGTGTACGAGCTTCGAAAAGGTAGTATGTCTAGTAGTATGCAATAGAATCACTGAGTACAGTTCAACAGGATTTAACTTTTATTGCATTTAATCTATAAAAACTATTTGCCTATTTATTTTTTAGGTACATTTTTTTTAACTTTTCTGTGCAATATATTTGACTCAAATCATTATTAAAGTACTTGTTCCCTACTTTTTAGCACTGGCGTTAATCTTTAAAATGTGCTTAATGTAACAGTGACTTACACAAATATTAAATATACATTATAGGAATAAAAACTTGTTTGAGATGAACAGCCTACTTTGCTAGCCTATTGTAATGTTGGTCATATTTGGTGAGCTAAGTATTTTTGGGGTTGGTACTTGGTGTAAAAAAAGAGAATCAACAATAATTGCTTCTTTCGGAACTGAACCAAAGTGCACAGATAAAGGGTAAAGTAAAGCAAAAGAACTATCACAATATTTTGTTTAAAAACAACAAAAGAGTCTGAATGCAATAGTGTAGAGTGAATAAGGTTAATATGACATGCTGATCATATAATGTAACAAAAGTCCTATTCTTGTGTAAATCAGGTAGCTATGACAAAAAGAATAGCATTGTTGAGGGGTTATTGCAAAGTGGATATTACACAATACGCCATACCATAAGTGGATTGTTCCACAACTCGTCCCGTGTGGGAGAAATCATCTGTAGCAGTCCCAAACTCGCCCTCCAACGTGTAGTCCTGAAAATCCAGAGACGATTCAATACACGGGGATTGTGTGCAAATGACATCACGGTGCTGTTGAGGTTGGAAGCAGATGAAATTACCCTTGTGACTTTGTTGTTGTAGAGGTCATTCAGAGCCTTGTTTCCATTCCCAACAGCGAGAACTTAAGGGAAATCGGATGTTAAAATCAAATCAGGAATTTCATAAAACAAATGTTTGAACAGAATGATGATCATACCCATTACACCGGAGGAAAATGTATCCAAACGATGCCCGACACCAACTCGAATATGCTGGAATTCAGGCCCAGTTACTGAAAAATTTTAGTCAAGATTTTATTTTTGTTTTACTCTCTCAGTCAATTCAAACTAGTGTGATAATACGTGGCAAGAAAAACGTGACTGAGAGGTAGATAGAGGTGCATGCATGTATCCACATACCCAAAGGGTGTTTGGACAGGACCGGGACACAGGCTGCTGACACCCCCTTGGGTGAAATGGTGTCACCGCCTGGTGGTGACAAAAACCGGATCTGCTCAGGAAGAGGCGGCGATGGCAAAGCATCTAAACCTGCAATATATGTACACGGATGTAATCCAGTACTTATATGCGCATTATGTGTGCATTATTTGGGGAAGTGAGACATGATGAGGACGTCTGACCTTTGAGCAGCTTGGTCTCGATGTTGTCCCTCACGAGCTTCCATGGGACACCAGCAGGTTTGTAAACGCAAAACAAACCCTCTAACCTTCGGAAAACACGAACAGCGGGAGTAGCCATTGTTTAACACAAATTTAATGAAGCATGTCTAGTTTTAGAGGCCCAAACATGCCTCGAAAGCGAGTGGGCGGAGAATAGCACGTCGTGAACGACTGCGCATGTGTTTACAGTTTGGCTAGCGCTAGAAAGCGGCTGTTCGACACAGCGCCCCTGCAGTACCGGTTGCGATATAACACTTTGATCCGCTGTAATGTTGTCAACGTCGTATTGTATTGTAGTGGAGTGTATATTTACCTTTGATAACTGTCCACAACAACTGCAAACGAGGTGAACGTGCTCACGTAAGATATTTATTTTTATTTCGATTTTAGACTCCTTCAGCGCGGTGAGACGTATATGACCTTGTCTCGTTTTGCCTACAACACCACAATATTTATCAACCGAACACACGTTGGCTTGTTATTGTCTGCCTGTTGGTACACCTAACATTTTTTTAAAACACTTTATTCACACTTAATGGCGGTGGCGTCCCCATCTTGGTTGTTTCCGGGCACAGTTTCCGGGTGAGAGACGACGGGAAAGAAGTATCTTCATAACGGGATTCGCAGATTCGTCAACCCTACGAAATGTTAATCCGCGTTGCTAAGGCTGTTACGAGAAGTGTTTATCAATACATTAAAACGTATAAAATATAGTCTACATTTTCCCCAAGATTGATATTGACCAACCACCCACAGTATTATGAACACTTGACGTGACGAATCTTTAAGTCAATGGGAAAACAAGTAAATCCGCCCGGCTTTCGGTTCTTGCGTTTATTGTGGTCTAAACAGTAAAACTGCTATTTTGTGCTTCATCGTCATGGCTTTATAGTTTAAAACACCAGCTAACCTTGCTGATAGGCAGTGACTTCAGTGCAAATTTATCTGAGCCTATGTTACGTCTTCCCAGCTGGACTTCAAAAACATTTTGTAATGTAATTTTTGATGCCGCTGTTCGGCCAGTAGGGGGCAGCGTGATTCAGCGACACCTACAAAAAGTATTAAAATGCTAAATTGTGTTTGCCTGGATTTCATTTTTATTTCAACTACATCATAAATGCCTTTAAATTTTCATACTTATCGTGTCACTTCAGGATGTGAGTTTAGAATGGCTCTGGATGTTCCCACACTCAAGTTTAATTGAATTGCCACTCGATAAGAGATGCATTCAGAGTTTCGGGACCCTGGAATAGTTGGCCATTTTGTCCATTTCTGTGATTCAGCCTTCATTCCACCCTTCTCCGCCTATTAAATCACTGTCTAGACTAAAGAATTCCCCAAGAAACAATGTATTCCCTCATCCTGCATTTTCATATCAGACTATTGAGGATGTCATGGCAGAAAATGTCAACGTCTACCAACTATGTCAGACTGTTCAGTGTTGTTAGGATGCTGGATTCTCAGTGGCGGTACAGTTTCTGGAATGTAAAGTTGTCTTGGGTCTTACGCAGGCAGGCGTGATGCGTGCTCCTCTGCGGTGGGTGCTGTGGGACGTGAAAGACACCCTGCTAAGGGTACGTTCCTCGGTCGGTGAGCAGTACTGCGACGAGGCCAAACGAATGGGCCTGAGTCCTCAGGCCTGCCGAAGTGGGCGCCGCTTTTCGCCGGGCGTATGGACATCATTGCAGCCGATTCCCTAACTACGGCATCGCTCAGGGAATGGACGGACAGTCGTGGTGGACGGCGGTGGTGAAGGCCACCTTCTCTCAGTGCGGTGTGCGTGACCCGGCCCTGCTCAGTACAATGGCCCTTAACCTCTACCAGAACTTTAGCAATGCAGAGAACTGGGAGGTAAATGATGTGATTTTCTTTCCCCCCCGGTTATGTGTTAGCATGTTCGCAAGCCCAAAAGACAATTACACTACTTATATTTACTTTTTAATGGATCAGTGCTTTTTTTTTTGTTAGTAGTGTGTTGACTAATGTCCTTTCTTTTATTTGAGGTTTTTCCAGACTCAAAGTCAGCTCTAGTGAAGCTGCTCCTCACTAGGACTGCAACTGGGAGTGGTTTCCAACTTTGACAACCGCCTGGAAGCCATCTTACGCAGTTGCGGGCTGCTTTCTCACTTCAACTTTCTGGTGACGTCAGAGGCAGCAGGTGTCGAGAAGCCCCATGCGGCCATCTTTGATCAAGCCATGCAGAAGTGCGGCGTGCCTCCTACCAGCATAGTTCACGTCGGGGACCATTACGTGAACGATTACCTGGCCTCTCGCTCGGCCGGAATCCACGGCTTCCTCTTAGACCGAACAAATAACTCAGACCAACATCATGTTCCAAAAGAGCATCGGTTCTCATCGTTGGATGAGCTGCCAGCACGACTTAAACACATGGATGAATGCTCCTGATTATTTTTTTTATTATCTAGTATGTCAACATCACATAACTGTCCTTTGACAGTGATTCTCGCGAAATAGTGTTCATCTAATTAAATGCTTCTTTGCATCCTTAATACTTGAAAAGCTGTGGAGAACAGTGCCATAGTGTGAGTTGCCCAGTTTGAGTCATATTGGTGCCCCCTGTAGTGTGGGTCTTAAACAACTAGTCTTGTATTGACATCTTTGATCCACCGTAATTCAAGATCACGGTCGGCAATTCAAAAGTGTGCCAGAATAAGCACTTGGGTTCATTTCATTTGTCAAAAAAAAAAAAAAAAAGATATGTAATTATGAAATGGGGGACACACAGTATAATGTTGAATTTTAGTTAGTTAATATGCATCCAAAGTTATACAGCACGGGGCATAGGATATTTTCATTAATCAATTTTCTGGAGTTCTTTTCCTCAATAGGGTTGTGATTGAGCTGCAGCTCCAGACAAACAACCATTCGCACTCATGTTTACACCCGCAATAATAAACCTAACATGCATGGTTTTTTTTTTTTTATGTGGGAGAAAGCTGCAGGCAGGAAACACATGTAACTACAGGGTGAATACATTAGCCTAATAGCATAATGGCATTTATTTTTAACTTAGTCACATTGTCATTAAAACTACCAATAAAAATATTAATGGTGCTTTTTATTTTTTTCTTTGTCTGTAGATTTCGCCGTCTTCCAGGTCATGGTTATCCGGAAGTTTGAATCAAGAAAACAAGAAAAAACCGGACTTCAAAGAAGTTCGTTTTTTTCTTGTTTTTCTGAAAACGTTTAAAAAAAGGCCTATAGGCAAATATGCCGTGAGGGTAACAACATGCAAACTTGACACAGGAAGGCCGTAGCTGCGAATCGGACCACAGAACTTCACACTCCAGAACACTGAGGCAGACGTGCGCCATTAGTATGCCATGCTAATCACCATAAAACCCATAAATAAGCCAATTCCATAAATTGCCCATGGCAGTTTTCTACTTAATTGTGAAGCTTTACAAAACTGCAGTGCAGATAACAAACATGCTTTTACGATTTAGCAGTGAGAGCGAGCCACAGTTTCTTAACCCTAATAGCTTTGAAAATACTCTTATTTGAAGCCATCTGGTCCAAGGCAGATAGTGTCAGTGTTGGACTGTGGGGATCAAACAGGAACCAAAAGAGGAATCGCAGGGAAAAGACCAGAATGGCTGTGCGATTCAAAGCAGAGCCTCTTACGGGGAATCAGGATTGACACAAGTCCAAGTTCAGATTTAGGAGGTCAAGAGAGATGTGTTAAGATTCACTACCACAAACCCTTGATGCCGAGCGTTGAAATGTGATGACCAACGCAGTCTGCGCCTTCACGTTAATTTTTTTTCACCTTTATTTTCACCTCTTGACATTTGTACGTTAATGTATATTGTAGCTGTCCGGGGAAGAGCTGCTTAACTCAAAGCTGTTTCAGAGGCTCAGCCAGACGGCTCTAAAAGGCTCTGGAGAAATCCAATTGTGTAATAATGGGATTGTAAAAAGGGGGGAAAGCGTATGAGAGCAGAAAGCAGGGACACACTTTGCTATGAGGGAACATGTCTCAGCATCTGTACATTATTAAACATGCATCTAGTTTGTTTGTGAACTAATATTTCTGGTAAAACATCAAGGAGTTTTCGATCCTCTCAGCACTAGAGACATAATTAGTCGATTAAGAACTCTGTCCAATTGTTGATTAATCGTGTCTTGATGCAACTGAGGCGTCATGGAGCATTGGCAGCAATCAGCAGTTGATTTATCCATCCAACCATCCATTTTCTGTACCGCTTCTCCTCACTAGAGTTGCGGGCGTGCTGGAGCCTATCCCAGCTATCTTCGGGAGAGAGGCGGGGCACACCCTGAACCGGTCGCCAGCCAATCGCAGGGCACATCGAAAACAAACAACCATTCGCACCCACATTCGACACCTACGGGCAATTTAGAGTCTTCAATCAACCTATCACGCATCTTTTTGGGGATGTGGGAGGAAACCAGAGTGCCCACTCAGGCACGGGGAGAACATTCAAACTCCATACAGGCGGGGCTGGGATTTGAACCCGGTCCGCAGAACTGTGAGGCAGATGTGCCTAACCAGTCGATTAGTGCCGGCACAGTTGATTCACTCCCAACTAATTTGCAGTCTTAAGAACAACAATGATGTCAGCTATTAGAAGTTGAGCTAGATATGGTACACAATGGGACAACACCAGGTGGAGCATCTTTCTACTCTACCATTAAGAATAAAAACAGTTATTGGTCAAAACCCCTCATTAACACATAACCTAAATTAAAAAAAAAAAAAAAAGTATTGAGAAAGTTAATGGCTAACAAGCAAGCTAGTATTGTTTTCTTACAAATATTTTCAAAAACTAAGAAAAAGAAAAAGGCAGTCAGACTTTTGCAACTTTAATTCTTCATTTCTAAACAAATGCAGGTAACAAACCAAATGAGACACCATAAATGTGACAAACCATGTGTTAAACATCAGTTGGACCCTCTTTTATATTGTAAATGCATATAAATCTACAACATTGTGTGTGTGTACTGTAAATACACGTATATTTTCACACATAAATGCTGCACGCAAAATGAGACACACACAAACGCAGAATCAGCAAACATCAGACTGTAAACAGAAACAAACGTATCATCCCCTCACTCTCTTTTGGCATCTGTATACCAAAACGTTAATTTCACGGTGGAAGCTGGCACACCTAAAATGTTTTTTTCATTATTGGTGTCAGTTAAACATTCATGATTTTGTAATCCTTTTGCCTGACTTTGGAGGTTAGTTTTTATTTTGTTGCTCTCTTTAAAAGTATTCCAATTCAAAATAGAGACAAGGCTAAAACACACCACTCAAATAGAGAATTCAATTCAATAAGTGCACCAGGACAATAAAATCTGTGATTTCAAAGTGCAGATAGGAAGTAGGAGCTATCGTGCAGAAAAGTGCCATTATCATTCAAAGTTACAATAGAATGATTACCACCCAATGTGAGTGTGAGTGGTGTGTTTTTTTCTTCTTCTCTAGCTTTTCAATGTAAGACTTGTGATGAAAGAACACATTCCAGTTCAGCTCACGAACCACAAATAAAACAGACACAATTTTACCTTCATGGGAGTTAATCAGATCAGAAGAAATGCATTCTATGTTTGATAAATATACAAGGATCTTCATCCATTCTGCCCATCAATTCCCAGTTCTGTCAAGTGAAATGTGTTCCCTCTTTATTAAAAAAAAAAAAAAAAAACTAAAAAAAATGTAGTTTAAAGCGTCAGCATCATATGTGCTTGAAGTTCTGAAAAGTGCGTAAATATAATAAAAGACATAAATAGGAATTGGGGGGTTTTACGTTGATGCATTTGGATGGTCCTCGGTTTTTTGTTTTTGTTTTGTTTTTTTCCCCAAATCCACACAGGATGATTGGTGTCCTCATAGAAGTCTTCTCGTGACGAAATGGTAATTAGGGTTCGGTAGCCGCTTCGTCCTCACAACTCCAAACAGTTGAGTGTTTATTTCCACGCGAAGGATGGAGGGAATTCCCATATTGCCGTCCAAAGTTAACGGAAAGCGATGCGAAGGAACGTCCTACCTTATTTCATTTGAGTCCTGCCTCAGTCCCACTGAAGATGCAGCTTCTTCGCTTGTACCACTTTGGAGGCAGTCTTTAAGACCTGACAGTTGAAGGAAGCACCGGGATGAGGATCCACATTGCTGTCTTCTCACACCACTGGAAGGCAAACAAACAAGTCCTGTTTCATAAATATTACAATCTAAGTCAGCTTGATCCATGGAAAATCATCACTGTTGTAAAACTATTTCAAAAGGGAATCTGACTCCAATTTTCTGGAAAAATACATCTGTAAAGAAAAACGTCAGAGGACAAACTGTAACCCTGGACTGTATCTTTGGCTTTTGTGTTTTCGCAAATGACCATACAACCGGAAATGGAGCTTATTATGATGTAGGAAAGTCGGGAATGTCCACTGACATTTTGGGGGTCAGTGCTCTAGCCGGAGAAAGGGCACCCATCTCCAAAATTATTCTTACAATTAAGTATATAACTAATGTATTTATTTCTGTTAACACAGTCAGTAATACAACTATTAGCAAAGGAGATGAAGGGAGGCTACAGTGGATATAAAAAGTCAACACACCCCTGTTCAAATGGTAAGCTTTTAGAATTAGAAGGAGAGGTGATCTATCAATTTCATGATATCTGTCTGTGTAGATTCATCCAGGTCATGGTAACCGCCAAATACAATTGAAGTGTAATTAACTAACCAATTATTGAATATAATTTGTTAAATGTATATATAAAAAATATTTATAATATATATATATATTTTTTTAATTATGCTAACTGTTAGTATCATTAGTCAGTGCTTTCTGGTCCTGTAAATGTACACATAAAGGTGAACAAAAATGAGGTACCGCTTTCAGAAGGATAGCATGGTGCTCTGTGCTTCTGCGTGTAAACAGACTTTTCTGGGATGAAATGATGAGCACGTCTCCTCTTTCTGCATTCCTGCCGCCACCAGCAACTGGAGCAAGAAACAATGAAAATGAGCCCTCAGTCAGTATATATGTGTGTGTGTTTTTTTTTTTTTATAGATAAGAGAGCATACATGCACTCTGCTTACTTTAAAAGTGTGCACACCACTATGATGAGGACGCAGCCAATCACACACAACACCAGCACAGTAGCGACAGTCTGCTGATGGTGGTTGGTGGCCACAACAGCCAGCAGGTCTGCATGCTCGCACCTCATCCCAACAAAGCCACTATGACATCTGCAACATGAAGGCAAGAAGGACGAATTGGAATAATCAATTTCCTTATATCTCACTCAAAACACGGTATGTCTGAAACACACCATTGAGGACTTGCACGCTGCCAGAACTAAGACAAGGGCGTGCAAAATCCTCTCGGACCCTCCGCATCCCGGTCACCAGCTCTTCCAGCTCCTTCCCTCAGGTAGGCGCTACCGATCAACGCAAACTAGAACTAGTAGACATTCCAACAGCTTCTTCCCTCTTGCGATCAACTTCTTAAACACCTAACCTATAATTCCATTACAACAAGCTGGCAATTTTTTGACTTGAGTTCGTTGTCACATTTCTGTGGGGCCAATTATTTATTACTTGTGCACTCACTGTAGTTGTCTCGCCATGCTGCACTATTTGCATATACTGGCCACTCATGCCAGAGTAGCATCTGCTCCATTTGCACACTGATTGAGGAGTATCTGTAACATTTGCACAACCGACATTGTCCCAGATGATCGCACTACTCGTCACTTTAAACCGCATACACTCCTTGAAGTCTCAGCGCCCTTTGCACAATGGTCATTGCACCGGACTATTGCAATATTAGTCGTTCGAACTGCTCTAAGTGCTAGAGGACTCTGCATCTTTTTGCACAATTGTTTTTTGTCAATGTCTTTATGTCCCCAAAGTGTTCTGTAAATTGACTGTTTCTTGTACTAGAGCGGCTCCAACTACCGGAGACAAATTCCTTGTGTGTTTTGGACATACTTGGCAAATAAAGATGATTCTGATTCTGATTCTGATTCTGATGGACGAATACGAAAGAACAGACCTGTTTACAACATTACATTTTACTCCAATAATCAGTGAGCCAATTAAAAATAAAAAATTACACAATGTTGGGTTCTGACCCTAAATTTGGGAACAGCTATCCTGAACAATTACAAGATCCTCCCCAAAACATTCCCTATGAATTCTGGTGACAATCCACACATTGACGAAAATGTGAATAACTTTCTCTTTCCCCTCTCAAATATCTTTCTGTCCGACTGCATTCCCAATAAATATCCATCACAATACAAATAAACACCTCAATCTAAACCACTCCAGCACGCTACTGCTAATGGCCACAGAGTGCTGTAACCGGGCTACAAGGATACTATTGTCCACCGTATCAAATGGTGCAGTTAGGTCCATCCTCTTTTACCCAAATACTCCTCTTTTTGCAACCTCAAAATCCTCAGTCACTTCAGTTGCCATGTTAACATGGACTAGCAGTGACTTCTTCTGTTTAAGTCCTGCAGTGTGTGAATTTAAGGTCATTGGTCCTTTTTTTGTTCAGGCAATCATATCGACATATCGGTCCTTATAAACAGCAGCGCTAATTGGTCGTGTTAAGAGGAAAGGTATCTTCGAAAGGACTGAAAGTCTTAGAAAAATTGTATTCTAATCTACTCACATGCATGCAGGTGTCTCCTCCAATATCAGGAAGCGACATGTTCCATGGAAACAGAAGTGGCGGTGGGAGTCGGGACAGTCATCGAAATGAGAGCGAACAGCCGCCGCCACAAACTCTGATTGAAAAAGTGATGGGAAAAAAACACACACATAATGCACAATGTCTGTGATACTAGTGCGATACAAATGAAATCAGTAGCTCTAATTGCATTTTGACAGATAACAGTCAGTGGCCCAGGTGAACATCATGAATGTAAAAATAGCATAAGGCTGAGGATGCAGTGGCCTGAAGCATTGTAGTCGATGTTCTAAGTCCTAAAGCTGACACCCACGCCACCCACCGTGGGACCGTAGCCTTTTGTTCCCAATTGCCACCACACTACCTGGGAGGGACAATTACATTGGAGATAAGTCATAGATAACAACAACAACAAAAAACTCTGTATGAGGGGCGAGGAGAGGCCGCTCTCCACAAGCGAGAGCTTCGTTTTTCACTCAAACAATGGGACAAAAACATCCGATTATGTGAACGCCTCGGCGAGGGTGAAAGTTTAACATTTTTTTTTTTACTCGTCAGCCGTACAGTCAGATAAATTCCGCCATGGCTGACTCAGGCTGAAGTCAGTGTTCTGCAAGCAGCCAAACAGATGCCACAGTGTTAATGTTAGCTTGAGTTTTGCTCACACACTTCCATTCTATTCTGACTCTAAATGAGGTTTTGGAGCACAGCCTACATTCATTGTTTTCTGCTGTCGGGCTTCGTGAAAGCCTCCCCACCCCTCTCCTCTTCCACACCATTTTCACAGAGTAAGGAGAGGCACACTGGGACAGGATCCATCCAGCCTCTGGGGGAAGCGAGGTGCTACCCGGCTCATCTTGCAGCGGCTTTTGTGTTGAAAAGGCAGCTCATATTAATGCCCCATAATTGTTGATGCACCGTGAGGCTAAGAGGATCAATTAACTATCAGCATGCGACACATTGTCTGCTTCCAGTGGATTATTAAAAAAAAAAAAAAAAAAAAAAAAAAAAAAAGTCTATACAGCCCTGTTCAAATGTCAGGATTTTGTGATATAAAAAATAAGACTGAGATAAATCATTTCCCCCAAAAAATTCCACCATTAATGTGACCTTTTAAAACACAATTTTTTAAAAAGTAAATATAATCAACTGATCGTGTCTTTCCTGCAAAGACATGAATGTGTATATGTTCAGAATTAACCAATCATATTCAAAGTTGTGTTAAATGGGAGTCAGCAAACACCAGCCAGCATTCAGTGCCTCCGATTAACCCTGTATAAAGCTCAGTTGTTCTAGTAGGCTTTTCTGACATTTTTTGTAGTCACATCTTACCACCTCCACAGCATCAGAGGGATCTCATTTTTCAAGAGTATCAGTCAGAAGATGGGTACAAAAAGAATTTCCGAGGCCTGAGATATACCATGGAACACAATGAAGATATATAGCACAACAGTAACTGGATGTCCCTCCAAAATTGATGAAAACACAAGAAGACAAAAGGTCAAGGAGGCTGCCAAGAGACCAACAGCAACATTAAAGGAGCTGACATGGTGCTGGTAATAGCATCGTTCTTTGGGGCTGTTTTTCTTAATCTGAAACTGGGTTCTTAGTCAAGGTGGAGGCAATTCTGAACAGTTTGAAATACCAGTTAGTGTTCAGGTTTCTGTTGAAAGCAAAAATATGTCAGGAAAAGCCTGCTACAACATCTGAAATTGAGTTGGGATTCATTCAGAGGCAATTTCAATGGTGACAGGTGTGTGCTGCTGACTGCCATTTAACATGAGTTGAACAGGATATAGTTCACATTCATGCTGGAAGAAAAGTTTTGAAATGATTTCCCTTGATCAAATTTTTTTATACCATAAAAACCTGGAATTTGAACAGGGATGTGTCGAGTTTTTATTTCCACCGTTTGCTTCAATGAGGACCAGACATCTGAAATGAACTGCAAGCTCGCGACGGTTTTGAAACTTACTTTTCATTGGATGGATATTAGAACTGGTTGTGGTTGTAGTCACTGTTGTAGAAGAGACTGTTGTAATCAGGCTACCGGGCACTCCAGAGCTGCTGGTTGAGGCGTACGCAACCAACGTAGGCTTGGTAGGAATGGAGACGGTGGTGTCTGAACGACTCGCTTCTGTTCCAAATAAAAGGTTGGAACCTGTAGAAAGGAAAAGAAAAGATGGGTTGAAAAACAGCCACAAAATAAGTGTTAGTCTCTAAGTAAGTTCAAGTAAGTATTGTATGTTCCTTGTTAATTTTAAAGACTATCCACACATTGATTCACATTAAAAAAAAAAAAAATCTAATTATTTCAATGTATTTATTTACTTAACCACAGGATTTCATTAGTTCAATCACTACACTGTGAATTTTTCTTTCCACCTTGTTGCAGGAAGCCTGAACCTAAAATAACCTCTACTGTTATTGGTTTGCGTTTCGGTGACTGTTAGTGCAGGCAATGGCCAGTCCACATATTAACCAAATTATGCGGAGCAGCCAGGACAGACACGTGTGTCGCAAAATCTTTGTCACAAAGCTGCCACTGTTGCAGTCAATTCCACTTCCGGTCACTATGGTCGTCATCATCATCATCATTTCTTTTTTTCCCTTTGCTAGCACCCTTCTGTGGTGGCAACACAAAAAGCCAGAAGAAAAAGTCAAACACGCTACCGGATAGTGGTAGTGCAATACTTAATGTATGTAAGAGAAACGTCAATATTAAAAAGTCAATCACGTGCAGCAGGTCATTTATCCAGCGAGAGTTTGTAAAATAAGTAATAAATTATTTCATCTTTTTACACGTTTTGTGCCTAAAACATTTCCATTCTATTTATTTGAATTTCATTGTCAAACATGCAACATCATTACTTTTAAATCATTTTCTTCCTTAATTGGAAAATGAAGAGCTCAAACTTTTTATTTTATTTCAGGTTTTAAACCCTATGTTGCAGTCAATAATGTTCCAGTTAAATCTAGTCCAGTGGAATCTCTCACATCGAATAACAGGGGTGAAGTTTTTGCACTTAAAGTCTTCGGATTAAACATTTCCCATGATTTACAGTTTTTAAAATAATATATTTTTTTTTAAAATACAGCATTTGCACCCAAATGTTCTTCAGTCCTCCACAATGTTAAGCAAAATTGTTTCGTTTCTGTGCAGTAACACATACAGCAACATTAGGGAAAGATAATGAAAGATAATTATTGCAAGCTTTGCAAGTGGAACCTACAATGGATATAAAAAGTCTACACACCCCTCTTCAAATGCTAGGTTTTTGTGATATAGAAACAATGAGACCAAGATAAATTATTTCAAAATATTTTCCTCATTAATTGGACCTGCTATCTCATCTGGATAAATCATGAGGAAAAAAAAAATTAAAAACAGAGATAATGTTGCACAAATATGCACACCCTCTCATCGCTGGAGTTGTGGTTGTCTTCCGAATCGACCAATCACATTTAAACTCATGTTGAATGGGAGTCAGCAGCACACACCTGCCACCATTTAAGGTGCCTCTGATTAACCCCAAATAAATGTCTGATGTTCAGTTTGGCTTTTCCTGACATTTATTTTCTTTCTAGCTTTTTGTGCTAACACTCACCACTATTTGTAACTGTTCATAATTTTCTTTGTTTTCTTTGGCTAAGGTACCAGTTCCAGCTGACGTAAAAAACAACCCTCGAAGCATGGAGCTGCCACCACCATGCTTCACTGTAGGTAGAGTATGCTGTTCTGTTGGTGATGAGCGGTGTTGTGTTTGCGTCAAACACAACTTTTGGAATTATAGCCAAAATGTTCAACCTTGGTTTCACTGGCCCACAACACATTTTCCCACATGCGCTAGGGAGACTACAAGTGTGTATTTGCACAGTTTTGAAATCAAGGTTTAACTTTGACTTGTACGGGTTATAGGACACATTGATGGTGGAAAAAAACATTGGAAATTATTTCTCTTGGTCTCATTTTATTGCTTTACAAAAACCTGGCATTTGAACAGGGGTGTGTTGACTTTTTATATTCACGATAAGGGAACCTCTGAGAACCTTTGTCCCAAAGGGAAATTGATCATGCTCTCTCCCTCTTGTGAGCAGACTTACTTCCAGTCGTCGAGGCAGCTGCGTAGCGCCTTCCCGAGGTATTGAGAGTAGCGGTGGCGTCGAAGGCAATGTTGCCTTCGAGGGTTGTTGAGGTGCTCTGCCCTGCTCCTAATGTAAACAGTGTACCTTTGGCAAAGGAACACACACACACACACACAGTCCCAATATGGAAAATCGAAAGATATCACAACAGATCCCTGCAGGAATATATTGAAAACTCACTATTAAGTGCTTTACCACAGACATAGTCAAAGTAAAGTAGTAAAGGAATATACTGTTAAAAGTCTGCTTCACTAAATTATGTGTGAGCGAATCCCCTGAACAAACTATAACACAAAGATGGAAAAACAGGTGACACATTACCTGTTATTTTTGTCAAATAACCTGAGGCTCGTAGTAAGTAGACCTTCATGATCATGTAACCTGTTCAGTGTGATTTGATACTTTATTGGGAGATTCTAGCCGGAGACCATCAATACAACTATCGGGGTCAAGCATCAGTTAAAAGGATGAGACCGAAGCACTAAAAATACACCAAGGCCTCACACGCCATCTCAGCTAAACCAGCACATGGAAACAACAATTTGACCCGACACAAAAAGACAGAAAAGGGATTTTTATTTCCTGTATTTCTTGTTTGTCTTGCCTTACAAATCCATACAATTGAATGAGATTCAATAAAAGAATCACATTTAAAAAAAAATGTCTTTACAAAGATAATCAAGCTCAGTTCTGATTGACATCAGGTATTATTTTAATTGTCATAGCGAGGGGTGTTTCTAATATTTTGGTTACCTTTTTAATCTATACATGAAAAGGGATACATATAAACACCTAACAATGCAATGCTGTGCAGTTTGACAACCACAATAATACACATATAGTTAAAAATAATAATTCCCAAATTGTCATTGTTTTAGTAAAACCAGAATTGTTAATGTAGCTCGTGTTTTGGATCTGACAGTGGGTGTTTAAAAAAAACCTGTCACAATAATATTATATTAATATCCAGTTGATTGCTTTAAAATGTTTAATTTGCACATTTTAACATTTTGTATATTTAAACACAACTTTGACTTTAAGGGAAGGGGGGAGGGGGTAAATACAAAAATCGCACACTCACCGCTAATGAGGAAAATCACATCCCATAATATCCGAGTCATGATGACAGACCAATTGTGGTCTCAACTTGTCGGCCAGTTTGAGAGAAATGTGTGCTTGGAAGGAGCACTTGGGCTTCCGCAAATCAACATTTAAACTCGCTGATGGAGTGTGTACATGTATGTAAATATACCACGCGAGGAAGTTTTAACGTGGGAAAATAAGCATGGACTGAGCTCTCGCATGATCTTTAAACATGAGTGCGTTCAATTGAGGCAACCAGTGGAAGACCCTCAGAGGCGGGCCAATCAGAGGCGAGGACATTAGGAGGGGGGCACCTAATTGGTCACTCCCTTTACGTCACAAATGCGAGGAAGCCACGCCTTCCACCGTAATGTTAGCGTATCATTTATTTCATTATTACTCATATAGATTCGTGAAACATTTGGGAAAATACTTTTCAGAGGGAAAATTCCTGCCTATTTTTTTGTATCAAAAATCATTTTATTTGTTTCCTGAATAATAATATAATAATAATAATAATAGTAATATTCTAGTTTCCAGAGATGGTTGAATTCGGGGTTTTCGGTGGCTGTAAGCTATAATTATCAAAATTATACATATATACATAAAAATTAATGAAATATTTAATTCTGAGTGTGTGTGTACTGCATCTCTATGATATTAGTTTCACTTTTTTAAATGAACTACCTCAATTAAGCTTGTGATATTCCTTTTTCTTCTTCTTTTTCAGGTGTACCTGTAAAATTGGAAAAACAGAAAAACAGAAAAACAGTGACATCTGCCGGATCTATCAAGATACTGCACATCTACCACGGTCATAGGCCATGTTTTTTTTTTTTGGGGGGGGGGGGATTTTTATGTGATTCTGAGCATGGCCTGTCGTCAGGATGCTGCCGCTCAAAAAGTTGAATATCGTGGAAAATTTTTCAATTTAGAAAGTGAAATTCTAAAAGTATGCAGACTCACTACACACATTATTCTTTATCATTTTGCTAATTAACCCATAGTTTACTATCTCAAGAAATTCGAACAATCATAAGAAACAATCAACATTTGATTTAGGAAATGATGTACAGTTAGCTTTATGAAAAAGTATTTTTCTGTGTTCGAGGAACAGTATGAATTAAATTTTGTTATTATTATTTTTTTAAATCGAACTACTGAAGTGAATGAACTTTTCAAGCCGGTTCCGAGCTGGTTCCGTCCAGGTTCTGTGAAGGGCAGATCGGCTCACTATAGTTCAGCGCCCTGGCCATGACGTCACCGCAGAAAGAAGAAAAAGCCTCGGTTGGTACCTTGATGCTCGGAATTAAATGAACGATCGTTTGTGTTTATGTGGTTTTATTTACGATAAGCTAAAGAAAGGCAAAGTCAACTCATCGTCAAAGATTCAAAGTTACGTCATCAAGTATTGTACTGTGGTTCCATGAGAGGATTTAGACCTCACAAGAAGCAAGAAACGTTTGACGAGCGATACTGTTTTATTTCTATAATGTATTCTCATCCTATTTAGACACTAATAAGCGTGCCTCAATTTCCCTACAAAAATGTAGTATATCCAGTAAATGCATGCGTATGTGTCTAATTGTGTGTATTACAGAGCAGCTCTTTGACATTAGTGCTAATGGTTGCTTCTGCAGCCATTGGAGGAACTCTGCAGTATGGATACAACCTGGCCATCATGAATGCACCCACTACCGTGAGTTTATTATTTTTTGTAAAGAAAAAATAAAAATAAATAAAAGAAAGACAAAAAACCAGACACACACACAAAAACGCTCACACACACACTCACAAAGCTTCATTGTTTTGCACACTCACTTGACACAACACTTGCACAATATAGTGAGATTTAAAGAGTTGTAAATTAACCCTCATTTTCAATGACAAGGGACACAATATTTTCTGTATATGTGTATTGACCATGCTTACTGGTAACATTATGGTTCGCGGTGCATCGTACTGAGTGAGAGCTAATTTTGGTTACCTATGATGCAATGCAAGTTTTAAACTACTACATAGGACACCCACAACGACCATATTGTTCAATGAACACTGTGTCACTCAAATGAGTAATTTTTTTTTCGCCTCTAAAGTCAATCATTAGTTTCCATGTCCATTCGCTTCGGGAGGTAACAACTACGCAAGCACAGGGAGAACATTCGCAGCCGCAAAAGAAGACCGGAGACGGAATTCGAACCCAGAACCGCAGGACTGTGATGCAGTCGTGCTAACCACCATGCTGCACCTGTGAAATAATCCATTGAAATTCCAAAGTTAGAGTGACTTCATTCCCATCCTTCCACTTCCGCTCATAAGCTACAAATTAGACACGCACGTACAATGTAACGAGTTTTTCAAAATTCTGCATTTACAAAGATTATAATGATGATTTTGGATTAGGATTGGGAATTGATAAGAATTTAGCGAGTACCATTCCATTATCGATATTGCTTATCGATCCCATTCCTTATCGGTTCTCATTGGGGGAGGGAATGAAATAATACAAATGATATCATTGATGTGATTATACTGTATAATTCATTATATGATATGATAATGAAATTCTGCATATTGGAAGTAGTCCCCCCCACCCCCACTTTAACAAAATGTAAGTTTTGTAAGTGTTTCAAGTAGCTTCAGTATTATATTTTTGTGTGAAAAACAGCCAAATTTTAGATTGCTTCTGCCCTGATACTATGTCGGAAGAGTTTGGAACCAAAATACACTTCTTGCTTGTGATGTCATCCCTCATTTGCGACGTAAGCGGCATCGATAAACGGAATCGTCAGGCAAGATAACGATCGATTCCGAGGAATGGAATTACTTCTGTTTGAGATTCCCATCCCTACTTTGGATCAGTTTACAATATGTTCATGATTGTGGATGTAGTTTGCAGTGGCGCACAACCGCATTGCAAATCCCTGCATCTTCTCATTTCATTCATTTTGCTTTTCTTTTCCTTTGACAAGGAAAAAATGCCTGCTGCTCAGCAACATTTTCCTCCTTAGCGGTGCTCTCTTGGCTTTGACAAGCCGAGCCGCCGGGTCTGTTGAGATGATCATCTTGTCACGTGTCCTTATTGGAATAAATGCAGGTATGATAGTGTGCAGTCACGTAAGCGCTTAAGAACTTATGATACTCCGGTAGCTTCTGTCTGTCTTGCAGGAATCAGCATGAACGTCCAACCGATGTATTTTGGAGAAAGCGCACCAAAGCATCTCGGGGGGGCTGTGTCCTTGACCTCTGCTGTTTTTACAGCCTTTGGAGTCGTGTTAGGACAAGTGGTGGGACTCAGGTGAGGATTTATGTACAGTAATAATAGTGACAATGATAATAAAGGCAGCACGGTGACTTAGTGGTTAGCTGGTCTCTGCCTCACAGTTCTGAGGTTTATGGTTTGAATCCCGGCCTTCCTGTGTGCAGTTTCCATGTTCTCCCCATGCTCGCGTGGGTTTTCTTCAGTTAGCCAAAAAAAAAAAAAAAAAAAAAATGCATAAATGTCTAAATATAAAGAAAAGGAGCATATAGTGAAGCATGTAAAGTTACTAAAGCCTGGATCTTTCACTTATAGAGAGATTTTGGTCAGTGAGTCGTGTTGGCAGTATCTTCTTGCCAGTAATCCCATTCCTGGCTTGATTCAACTCTTTACCCTGCCCTGATTCCCAGAAAGCCCCAGATACTTACTCATCGACAGGGGGGACAAGGAGGCCTGCATCGATGGTGAGTACGCTCACAAAAATAACATTTTAGGCTCTGATTCGCTTCCTTTTAACGATAGTGAAACATCTAAGGTTACAAAATAAAAGCAAAACAAACAGCTTTTGCAGTGCTGGTTGACCTCTGACAATTTCTCCCTCTGATATATTTTAAATTTGTTATAACATCAGACCTTTATTACATGGACAGGTAATGGTTTACCATTCCTAACAATAATGTAAAAATAACCACTGTTAATATTAAATTGTCCTTTTTGTTAGTATTGAGGGCAAAATAATATTTCTTACTTTCTTTTCAAGACTTCAACAGCACTTTATTTATGTATTTTTACTGTTTATTTATACATTTGCATTTTATTTTGCAACTTTCACACTAGGTAGAGCAACACTGGCTTTTATGTTTTTATTCCTGCGATTGTAGTTTGCATTGGTACAGAATTGCACTGTGACATACTGAGGGTTGTTGCTATTATTTTTGGGTCTCTTCATTTAGCTACAAAAAGAATCAGAATATTAGGAACAACTCTCAGTATGATTCAGTGCTTTTCTGTACCACCACTGCAACCACCATAACAAATACATTCTGTTGTAACGATAGTACCTTTCTGACAGTGTCCATCAAAACTCTTTTAATAAAGCTCCTGTAGTGTTTGTGGCCAGGAGTGTAACTTTTGTAACGTACTATCTCCAACTAATTGAAGACATTTGGAGAATAATCAAAATGTTATGAATGAATGGTGTCACGGTTGTCCGTGTTTAGTTCGTGGCCTTTTGAGAGTCATTCAACTTTCCTTCGTCACTTTTAACTCCCATCTGTAACATATTGCCCATTACAAAACGTGCAATTTGGCATTCTTGCTCCTCCTCAGCTCTACGGCGGCTGCGTGGCTGCGAGGTCCAGAGCAGCGAGCTGGCTGAGATCCTGCAGGAACAAGCTGAAACCAACGGCATGAGGCCCAGCCGGCCTTGGGAGCTTTTTCGCGACTGCTCCGTGCGATGGCAGCTCGTCTCCGTCATGGTCATCAGCAGCGCCATGCAGCTTTGTGGCAACGACTCGGTACGACCTTTACTAATACCTCGCTGTGGCGTGACGTAGTGTGAGGAGCGCTGTCACTGTCACCAGCATTGGATCAAATGTTGTGGCCACAGTATCCTTACAAGTTATGTAGCAAGTTGATTAGAAATGTGAGAAGATCCATTGGCTGGTTTTCCATTTCCAAATAAAAAATGAATGCTTGTGAAGATGCATAAGAATGTGAATGGCAGCTTGGTACTGTCCAACACAAGGGAACTTGTCCATCTACTCCTGACCGCCACTTCATGAGGTAAACCTGCACAATCTTCAATAAGCGATCCAGTAAACAATCAATACAGAATATTTGCTACAGCTCATGATAATTTACAGATAATAAGGGTCAATGTTGATTGGCATTGTCTGAAAACTGAACAAAAACTTATTTGCAGTGTTTCTAATATTTTGGTTTCCTTAGCTACTTGATATAATCAAGTTGATGAGAACTGCTCACAGTGTGATGCAAATGAGAGAGCAGAAAGTTATGAGTCTCTGCTGACATTGTCAATCAAAACGGAATATTTCTGATACTCCTGTGGTGTTGGATCTCATTAGATTGCAAAGGTGTTACTAACGTTGTGGCCGGTGAGTTTAAATTCTTTGGCCTAAAGTCGCCTTCAGTTTAACTGCATGCTTGATGGATTTATAGATGGGAGTATTAACTGAATTATGCTATACACTTTGGAAGGCATCAACCCTTTGTTTGAATTTCAGACTCACACTATTGTTTTGTGTGACTGTTGTTATTTTGTACAGTTAGCATATACCGTTTTTAATTTGAGGACACTTTTGTCTCAACATGTAATAAAGATCTGATTCTCATCTAAAACACATGCTCGTGTCTGCCTTCCAGATCTACTTCTATGCATCTTATGTTTTTAAAGACGCTGGAATATCGAATGACCAAATCCAGTATGTGACAATCGGCACGGGCACGTGTGAATTCACAGCCTGCATCATGTGTGTAAGTTGCTTGGCCGGAAACTCTTACATAACAGCTACTCAGAAGAGCTTTTTTGTCTAAAATTTTAATATGCGGAATCCTCCTCACGTACATACAGGTTGACGCTTCACTTTCATTTGAACTTTGTCTTATTAACACACTGCTGTCGCTAGAGAAATGACATTCTTCCTTCATAATGACAACAAAGTTGTGATTAGCACTGTCAGAGATACAGTATTCATTTACCAATGTGCTTATTATTGTGATTGTAGTTAGCGGTGTACTGTGTCACACTGGGAACGGTTGTGTATTTAAGCTGCAGGAGAGGGGAAATTGTATTCCTAATATGACATGTTTGCAGAACCTGCTGATCGAGCGCAAAGGTCGGAGGTAAATGCTGATGGGAGGCTTCATCTTCATGACCGTCTGGGCCGTTGTCTTCACCATTGCTTTGTCTTTTGAAGTACCCACTTTGTATTCTTCAAATGGCTTGTAGAGTCAGGTGTTGTGTGTTGCAGTGCATGTACAGTCGAGATTTAAAAAAAATAATAAAAATAAGTGTACACACCCCTGTTTAAACATCTGTTTGTTTTTTTGAATGGAAAGAGACAAAGATAAATAATTTCAAAACTTTTCCCACAATTAATGTGACTTATCACCTGTTCAACAAATTTTTTTAAAAAAGGAAGTCGTAAATAAACAACTGAGCTCATGTTGCACAAGTGGGCACACCCTCTTTTGACTGAGTATGTGGCTGTGTTCAGAACCTCCACCTTGTCGAAGGCCCTAGTTGCAGTTGATGAAAAATAGCTCCAAAATATAATACTGCCACCACCAGGTTTCACTGTTGGTATGGTTTTCTTTTGGTGATGAACAGTGCTGTGTTTGTGCCAGATATACCTTTTGGAATTATAGCCAAAAATTCAACCTTGGTGTCAATATTTTGCACAAACACTTGAAATCTCTCAAACACATGTCGGAAAATGTGTTTGGTCCGATGAAAATGTTTGAATGTGATTGGTTAATTCTGAACACAGCCACATCCCTAGTTATGGAAGGGTGTGCACTCTTTTACAACCACATGGTCACAGATGTTTATTTTTACTTCCCCTCTTGAAAAGATTTTTAAAAAATAATTCCCAATTGTGTTGTATGTTGTAGGCTATATGTCACACTAATGTTGGAAAATGTTTTGAAATGATTTATCTTGATCTCATTTTTTGATACGACAAAAACATTTGAACTTTTTTTTTTCTTTAAATCCCCTGTTAATGATCCTCCTCTCCTGTGCTTTCTGTTTCGAAGTGTAAAGCAGTGAAATCCAGACCTGATTTGATGTTGTCTTTCTGTGTTTGCATTACATCGCTTTACTTTAACTGTGCACACTGTGATATCGCAACAGCACATAATATCATGGATGCCTTACTTAATCATGGCCTGTGTCTTCAACTACATCCTCAGCTTCGGCATGGGACCAGGTCAGTGGAAGAAAAAGATACAAATAGTGGTACAAGCATGAAATGTAAAGGTCTGAGTTAAGCCTTATACAGTAGGTAGTTCAAAGATATAGTTCATATTTGACTAACTAAATTCTAAAATTTCAACCCCAGACAAATATTAGGAACTGTTTATAAGGTACACAAATGAAGAGGCGATGTCATGACTACTTTTGATGAATGTTATGTATACATGTATAGTTGTATAGTAATAGTATGTGTGTGATGTACTGTATGCCAAATATGTATCTGATATATTTATCTTATTAACTAATATGCTGTATCCACACCTGAATATATAAAAGATATAATTCTATTACTGAATTAGAAAAGACTTATGCATGTTTGGAGCTTTTGATTTCATAACTGAAACATAATGACATTTGTTAACATCAGTTGCTTTTGATCAGTACAAAAAAAGTCCCTTTGAAACTCCCTAATGTTAATGTAAATGTTCCGCTTACAGCTGGTGTGACTGGAGTCCTGCCCACCGAACTCTTCAATCAAACTGCTCGGCCGGCGGCCTACATGATCGCCGGGTCCATGATGTGGCTCAACCTCTTCATTGTAGGAATGATTTTTCCATTTCTAGTGGTGAGGACACGCTCCTCTCCTTTCATTGAGCAAGTCACACAATTCACAAGCATGCGTGGGGAATTTTTCTTAATTGTCATTTTACAGTACTTTCAGCCAATTTTAGTTGTTTGTTTCACAAATTAATCTTATTTGTAATGTTGATCCGCAAACCAAATGAGCATAAGCAGGATAAATAAGTATGCCATACGATTAAAGGCGACTATTCCAGGGTGTATTCTGCCTCTGACACCAAAGTCATGAATGAATTACTTTCTCTCTTTATTTTTATCTGTATTAATCCTAGTTTTGCATTTGCTTTCACATATGTTCACAAAATATTTTCAGCTATATATATATATATTTTTTTGTACATTTGAATTATTTGATTATTTTGACCAAAATACTGTAGTGTGAATACTATAATTTTACACTGGTCTAGCCTCTTTTAAGTTATTTCGAACTGCCCAAAATCCCTGCCGGTTAAATAGATCTTTATCATCATGAGATCCCAAATATAAGGAAGCGCAGTTATGCCATTTTTTTTTTTTTTTTTTTAATGAGACAGGAAGTATTTTTCCACCAGTGTAAAAAAATAAATAATAATAATAATAAAAAAAAATTCACTCCATTGATAGCAGCATTTTTTTATTTATTTCTTTTACTGGCAGGCATTCAAATGATCTTTCGTCTGTAGTGCCAAAGCTTCACATGTATTGTTTTGTTTACTGGTGTAAACAAGCTTCCCACCTCAGTAAATATAATACTTTTTGTTGTTGTTGTTGTTTTTGCTAGTAGAAATGGGCTTCCATACAAATCAAAACAAACACAAAAAGACTTCCTTTAATAGAGTTTGAGTAGTGAAAAATCAATACACATGCACACACTTGGGAGTGATTTTATACACTGATAGAAATCTTCCCTGTCGTGTTTTCTTTTGCAGAGCGAGATGCGCCAGTATTGCTTCGTGCCTTTTGGGACAGTGTGTCTGCTCTCTGCGCTGTACGTGGGGCTGGTGCTGCCGGAGACCAAGGGCAAGTCGTTATCAGCCATCATCGGCGAATTCCACAAGCTTAACTTCAAACACAAGGAGCGAGCGTACAGCAGCCAGAGTCAGTATCAACTGGGCGAAGTGTGTGCATCCACTGCCTTGTAGAGGCAGTGGATGCACACACACAGTGGATGCACACATGCCAACTTGCTCACATCAGAAGATGTCGCAATGAATTAATCATAATACATAAACTGTTGTATTCTTTACATTCTATTTAATTATGTAATTATTATATGTGAAATAAAGTACATAATACAATGTTGTATTTTTTTTATTTTAAAAAACTAATTGACACGAATAGAGAGTGGCTGGATCCAAGAGCAGTCAGAGGCAGATGTGAAAGGATGAATAGTTTATTTATGAAAGGTAATAGCGGTGGTCCTAGGTGGGTTGGCAGGCGGCGGTGTGGACTGGTGGCAGGCAGTGGTGAGGACAGACGGCTGGCTTGGCGGGAGGACTTACGTGGATCAGGAACATGGGGGGAAAACACACTGGAACAAGGTAGTGCCTGAATGAACAATTTCCTTTTTTTTTAAAAAATGGCTATTAATGCTACTTGGGGAAATAATAGGATGTGCGTACATTTGCACTTACCTGCCACAATATCAAGTACTCAATCTAAAGATATCCAATACAGGAGTCAATTTAAAAAAAAAAAAAAAAAAAAAAAAGCATTTTCAAACATAATAATGCTCAGTTTTGATGACGAATATGTTTATTATTGTGGTTGTAGTAGTGTACAACTGCATCATGCTGAGAGGTCTTTCTAATATCTTGCTCCTTTTGTGTACTGTAGCGAAATAAGGTAACATGTATAATTTATTCAGCTCGCGTATTAGCTCTCATTAGACTGTGCAAGTGAATCAAATGTACTGTGGTTAGTGCACAGTAGGATGTTGTTCTGTCTGTGCAAACATTTGTAACAGAACATGGAGAAGGTTCAAGTTTAATTGTAATCATTAGGCACACGTTTGGACCACTTCAGTGAACCCTGACGGGGATGAGTACAAGATAAAGTGATGTGTAATTACATTCAATATCTAACTAGCGTAAACACCAAACACTGATTATTGTCCTTTCTCACATCAGCTGCAATATTGGAGACTTTATCTACCGGCCGTGGTGCGAGGAATCGGAGGCTTATAGCAGTGCGGGATTCAAATGTCTGTTATTGCTTTCTCCACTCGTGGTAAGATGTGAATTGCTTGGTCAACACAAATTTGGCTGTTGATTGACTGCACTATTACCATAATCTGGGGGGAACAGTAACACAATTCATTTCACTGACAACATTGTAATTCATGAATATGATTCTACATATGATTCCACAAGCTTTTGCGAGGCCGGTTTCTCTTTGGCTATAATGTTGGAATGTTCTCATGATAATGATCCCGTAGGATGTTTCTTCCAAGGTTGTTCACTTCACACCAATCGAACTGCAACTGAACTGTAATTAAAAAATGTAATAGAGTGGATTTAAGAAGTTTGAATTATGCTTAAATGTATTTTATGTTTTAAATGCTGTAAATTTAGCCTTCAAAAAGGGGTTTCAAGCTGTTTAATGCCACCGTTAGTTGAAGTTTAGTGTCAAACTTAACCACATACTGTACCTTTGGCGTTTACCATTAAGCAGACTTTAAGGCATAGACAAACTAACAAAGAGCATCTATCTAGCAGTGTTACAACACTAAGAAATGAATATTTGAGCACGACGACACAAACAGACTGACAATGATACAAGCATATTATCAATATCCTATGCAAAAAAAACATTACAACTTATTCAGTCACAGGAGTGGTGAAACTCTTCTTCTTTTGCATCTGCATGACTGTATTATACTGCCGCCTGGTGGCCAAATCATGCACACCAGAAGTAGCCACAGTCATTTCATTATAATGCAGAAACTGTTTAATTATTTACATTCTAATTAAATATGTTGAGTAAATGATTTCGTAAAGTACAATATTATAGACTGGTATTTTCCTTAAATACATTACAATTTTATTTGAGGGGGGTGGGGAGGGGGATTAATGGCACTCGTATCGCAAGGCCTCACTATATATTATACTGACACCTTATTGTAAATAGAATTACTCTTACACACACAGTATACAGTCAATCAAAAATTAAGTATCTTTACATTGATTGGTTTTGTATCTATAACATAAAAAAAACGTATAAAATACAAAATCTAAATAGCTTGTTGACAAAACATATTCATGGCTGGTATCATGATTTGTAATGTGTTATTACTTAAAATGTATGCAGCTAGTGAGATTGTGTGTTATTACTTAAAATGTATGCAGCTAGTGAGATTAAAGTTACACCAAATGTGCAACGCTCCTATAACATGAGGACAAACTAAATGTCCCCAAATCAATCCATCAAATACTGTAGTAGTGTTTTAAATAGTACGTTGTGGAATTATAGGAAAAAAATAATAATTAACAGCGCAGATGTCAGGGGCTTTTCCACTGCAGTTTATTGGATCCTTGTCTGTGGCAACAAGAGAGACTCAATAACAGAGTACAAAAACAAAGATTTATACTGTAGAAAAGTATGCGGCTTATACTGAAATATGTCCAATGACATAACAAAACATGTAGCGCACGTTTTAAAAGCTTTTCTTTTTTTTTTGTATGCGAGTTTTGTTCTGTATGACGATATAGTAAATACCAAGTTTAGATGCTGTACATGTTCTCTGTGTGTTTTGTAAAAAAAATAAAATAAAAACAAACAAAAAAATAAAAAGAAGTTCCAATGCAAGTCACGGTACAATTTGCCCAAAGACAACCTTTAAATCCACTGCTGTGCACAATCAGTATGTGGAAGGCACTTAGCAACAGACCAAAAGAAGAAAGCCAAACATTTCGGGCTGAATGAAAACAAACAGAGTGAAGTAAAATTCACTTTGTCCTCAAATAACAAAACAAGCCTTCATGGCAGAGTGGATCACAACAAAATAACAAATAAAAAGCGTCATGCGGCTTACATTGTGACCGCGTGTAGTTGATTGACACTCAGCCAAAGATGTAACGCAACATAACTTAACAAGCTTCTAGCACAACAGACAAGGACAAAACTAAAACAATCTGCTTATGTACAGGTCCGCCAGTAACAAACCTCATTGGTTGGTTCAATATTTATATATATTTCTAGAATGTGCATATGGATGGTATATACAGTTGTTACAATTCATTATATAACCATAAATAATATAGAAACAGACAACACAGTCACTCTCTAATCAAAATAAAATGCAAGGAGATGGAACACAAACACACAGTTTACTTAGTGTGACAAACACATTGGCCAATGCAAACCAGACAAACAGAAATATTATTCGAAACATGTGAGTTGTTCATCCTTCCTGTCTGAGCAGGCGCTCGTATAGTCAAATATTCCCACATGATTCTTAAGCAAGATTCAATTAGACAATACAGTAGAAACCTCTCATTTCAGTTTCAGAGGAATGTTATATACGTAAAGACAGCTCATTTGAGTTTGTGATTGGTCCGGATGCTACTTGATCACGTTTATTAACACACACACACGCACGCACGCACACACACACACACACACACACACACACTGCAACATAACTTACGAAAGCTTTAAATTTGACAAATCAAAAACATTTAGTTTCACATTTACACACACAAAGAAATCAAATTGCACCCAAAAGCAAGGGCATAAATAAGTTAATAAAATAGAATCTACATTTATTAAAATATATAATGATAATCTAGCTGACCTTGGTCCCCCGGTAAATTATCAGAAATGGAAGGAACACAAAGGATTTTGGGAACGTTGTTGTTTGGGGAACATAATTGCCAACGGGCTCGTGCCGTGTTTCAGGTTTGAACTTTTGTCACTTTTGTGCACGCTGAAGCCCGACTATTCTCCGCCAGAAGATGAGACCATTGCATCCCTTGTCGTTTTAGCTATGAAGAAGAAAGAAAGGGGGGAGAAAAAAAAATAAAAAATAAAAAAATCATATCTTCTACAGCCTCATTCTTGATTTGTTTACGCAAAAGACGTTAGGATTCAAACGCAAATGTGAAACGCAAAATAGAAAGTGCCTTTTACCTTTCGTCTTCTGTCGGTGCTTTGCTTCTTTTTGTGACTAAAGCAAACGCGAACAATAATGTGTTAGCTTGCATTGAACAAATTCAAATTCTTGAATCTGCGATTGATTAAACCACCCCCCCGTCGGGAAAACAGAGCAATATAAATACAAACTTAAGCGCTGCCCATTGCTCTGAAAGCCAAGATGGTTTCAGAAGAGTCAACGGGCGAGTCGGGTGCATTCGTTGATTCGTCACGTCCAGAAACATGTGCAGCTACGAAAGCTCAAAGAAAAATCAAAGCAACCAGAGTTTTTTTTTTCCCCCCCAAACAATGATACGGTACAAAGGGGAGATCATCTTCATGTCTTTTCGTTATAAAGATAATTACAACACCGTATATGCACTTTCCATACTCTGAAAAAGTAGAAAAAGTAGGAATCATATGGCAGTCTGGCAAAAATATACAGATTAAGCAAGAGAAGTAGTCTTGAGGCAAAGTTATTAACTTGTCAAAAACGGAGCAACTTCGGTGGGCAACCTGGCTTCGAAGGGAACGTCAGAGACCAAGCGTGCGTGTTACTTCCCTCCAAAGTCCAACCCGCTATGACCCGCGTCTGCATCCACCAGCGAGGAAGCGAAGGCCGACTGCACTATCTGGAAGCCGAAAGACTCCAGCAGAGACATGCTCTGCTGAGGCGAGAAGGGGGCCAGCTCGCTCAAACCAGACCCGGACCCCGCCTGGGCCCTGGGGGTTTTGTGTACTCTGTGCTGGTGTTTCCTGAGGTAGGACTTGGTGCGAAAGGCCTGACCGCAGATGCCGCAGTTGAATTTCTTCTCGGGGTCCATCTTGGCTTTGGGACCCTCCGGAGAGCCCAGGGCTCCCGCAGAGCTTCCGTTGCAGGCCAACGAGGGCATCTCCAGCTCCGACCGGTCTGATTTGTGTGGAGACTTCATTTCATCACAGTTGGAAAGTTCCCCAAAAGAAGGATCTGATTCTTCAGACTCCAGATGAGGGCATTTCTCTCCATTTTCTTGTCCGTCTACGGGAGACAGGATGCGGGGTGGGAGGTAAGAGGGGGAAATGGGGGAAAGAAAGGCTTGCATTAGGACAACTGGCTTATATAAAACAGGCTAGATGAGATAAATCAAATATCAACTGGAACCTGTGAAGTTTCCACCAAGCATTCAGCTTGGGTTCAATTCAGTACAGTATGTATTTTTCAAATAAAATTTCAGATTTCAATTGATTTTTTTTCCCCTCATAAAAAAAGAGTCAGTTACAATGACATGCAAAACACATTTTGCTATTTGTTTTTGTTCTCCATGTGGGATTTGCTTTGTCCTTGTGCCAAGTTTTGAATGTTTTTTTACAGCATTTTTCCCCCTCAGGATTAAGTTGCATAAGCTTCTACAGAAATATATTTTTTTTTTCTTTACTTTAAGGTGAAAATGCTTCCTATTGGGGAAAAAGGTCCCTGTTGTCAAAACATGTACAGTATGTAAATACAATCCTTAATAAATTAACATTTGGAATCTTTTACATAAATTCAGTTAACAATTTGACATAAAATGAGTCATCAAACTGCATGCCTCGGTTGGTCCAAATTTCTCTCGTCGAAAAGTGAAGCCCACCGTACACAGAGTAACGTGGACAAATGCACCTGAACTGGATAATCGCAAACAAATTACTCTCACCCACACACCTGGCTATTGACACTCGCACACATACCAACTCGCTGCAACTGAAAAACAGCCACGCCTGGTGTTCTTACTGGGAAAAAATGTTTTGAGTCACCAAATTATACAGTATACTTTACTCTAATATTCTTAATGAGCCACAAACAACTCTTTTAAGGAAGGAGCAGCGCGCCCTGGCGGCTGTAGCTATAGTATAATAATAAAAAGAGAGGAACTGGACGAGAATAAAGGGAGTGTATTATATTTGAGAGGCTCTTGGCAATTTCGGTGACAGATGCTCTCCACGCTTGGCTTTTTAGCCATAGCTGCATATGAAATTATTAATATAAGTTGGGTATATAGCGTCCTCGTATGGCTTGGGACCGGCCGGCTGGCTCTTCCTTTGTACCCGTAACTGTACTTCTTGTTGTGAAAGCTCATGTGATGCCTCATTTTTGATTGGCCATCACTTCTGCGTTGATGTAATTTTGCTGCAATTCAAATTACAAACCCCAACAAAACTAGCTGCCGACGGTCAGCTACTCATGAAAACTAGTAGCAGAATCCCACTCATTGCGCAAAAGTTCAGGAGCGCTTATCCTCGTCGCTCAGTGTGTAGTGGGCCTAACGCTTCACACTCCTCCAGTTCTCTCACACTCTTTTCTCATGCACAGTTGTGGTAATCAGAATCATCGTTATTTGCCAAGTATGTCCAAAACCCGGCAAGGCAACATAGGCAAAATATTTGCGGCCTGGAAGCGCATACTTCGGGTCAAAAGTTTCCAACATGTTGATAAATCACTGCTTTTACAATGTACAAATGGGCACTATGTCTTTGGCAATGTTCGGCATGATTGACTATGATTGCCTACCTCCGGGCTCAATTCTTATCATATGTGAAAGGATGTCAAAATGATTTTGCTCATATTGTCTGTCTCAGCAGGAATTAAGTTCAGCTGCGCTCACCCAACTGGTAAGCCTCACATCATGCACCTGCCCCACCCGACTCCTGCTGGACTGTACTGACCTGCAGCAGGCCCGTGGACGGGGAAAGCGGGTACCCCACCGGAGCGACACTCCCAGAAATACGGAGACCTGCCTGTCTTCCCTACAAGCAGCTCTGTCTGAGGGCCCAAGGCTGGAGGGCCAGGCTGTGGGAGAACTTGATGTCCGGAAAGCCCATGAAAGCGAGCCCCTGCCTCTGCCGAGGAGCGCGCCAGCTGACGACTGCCGTCTACAAAACCACCCATCCAGGAAGAGGTAGGACAGACATAAGAGGCCAGCAGACACCACAGAAACAGAATTACCTTCTGACGTGCTGGAAACAGAACACAATCAACACAGGGAATTCAAATGTTTCCCTTCACAAAATCTTTAAACCCCTCCAAAGCCAATTCCACACGACATGTTCCCAGGATCATCAATCAACCGTCAACCTATGACAGCAGTAGATTTTCCTCACTTGGGATGTAACGGTGACAATGAACATGCACGTGCCATGAGCATGCTGGAAGACGTGCTCGTTTTCCAGAATGAGGCAGCAGCAAACAACCATACAACTGTCAATAGATAAATAGTGTATTTTCTCAAAGAGTGGCTGGGGGCAAGTAATTCTTTACTTAAGTTTCCTCATCAGCACCAATGATAAAAGGCACCTGCCTGAACAGCACAGTTGAAGCAGACAAGCGCAAGCCCTCTGGCGAAGTTATTTACGTATGCACTTCCTGCAAGGCAGCAATTCCATGATGATGTGTATTTTGTTTGTTGTACATTTTATGAATTAAGTGATTTGTTTCTTTCTAACCTATTTCTCATGGCTGGCCATCTATAAAGCTGTGATTCCCAAACACAAATAATGTGTTCATCTATCTATGCCAGGAACGTGACAGGCAGAACATTTAAATACTCTTCCACTCGACGGCAGAAGGTACATAATTACCTTAAATTGAGTAAATTGAAACAAGATCATTGTTACTTCAGTATAAAGTGTTCTACTCTTATTCAAAGGAGATGGGGACTGAGCCCTGCCCCAAATAGTAAAGATTTTAACTAATTGGCGCCGGTCCCCCAAAAACAGCTTATAACTGGCCTATAGGAGGCCACAAGATAGTGCCAAAGCACTACTTTTAGGTAGATTTGTGCGTTTAGGCCACACTCACAGGTATCACATACATATACCATTTTTTAATTCACATTTGAAAGCGGCCTGATTCCAATCCGAAAAGATTAAAATTCATGCGTTTTTTAAAGGCTTTTTTTTCTATTTATGCTGCCATGATGCATATCCCAATTGTGTCACCACCTGTCATTTTTCCCTATGGTGTCGATTTGAGGTGAGTACTATTAGTTAGTTATTATTATCAGTTAGTTAGTTATTAGTACTATTGAGGCAGGCCACTTTTTGAGGATAAGCTTATACATGTGCCCAGCAACACTTTCAGAATTGGTGTGTTGCTCCTCTCATTTGTCTTAATTGTAAAATGGATGTGTCAACATTCTTCTTTTTTTTTTTTTTAACCATGTTTTGGCTTAAAGGTCACAATCTTCAGTGGGATTTGTGAACCCTTTGGAATTTTTTATATTTCTGCATAAATTGGTCATTAATTGTAGTACTATCCACTTGACTATTAATAGCAAGCTGTCCAGGCCATGAAGAACAAAGCACACGCATACCATGATGCTCCCTACAGCATGCTTCACAGCTGGGATAACGTTTTGATGTTGGTGCGCTGTGCCATTTTTCCTCCACAAATGGTGTTGCGCGTTCCTCCCGAACTATTCAACTTCGGTTTCATCTGTCTGCAGAATATTTTGCCAGTAGTGCTGTGGAACATCAGAGTGCTCTTTAACAAACTTCAAACATGCAGCCATTTTTTGAAAAAGACATCAACAGCTTCCTCCTTAGTGTTCACCCATGAATCCCTTTCTTGTTTAATGTATGACAGATTTGTCAACCAAGACGTTGGCATATGCCGGTGATTTCTGTAGGACTTCAGCTGACACACTAGGGTTCTTTTTCACCTCATTGAGCATTCTGTGCTTTGCTCTTGCAGTCATCTTTACAGGACGGCCACTCTTAGAAGAGAAGCAACAGTGCTGAACTTTCTTCATTTATAGATAATTTTTCTAACCGTGGACTCATCAACATAAAGTCGTTGAGAAACTTTTGTAACCTTTTCCAGCTTTATAAAAGTCAACAATACTTAATTGTATGTCATCTTAGAGCTCTTTTCAGTAAGGCATGGTACACAAGGCAATACTTATTGAAAATCATGTCTGATTGATTGGACTCCAGGTTGGCTCACACCTGACTCTGATTAACTCTTGGAGAATCCGTAGCCCAGAGGTTCACTTCCTTTTTTGTCTTTTTATTTGATTTTAATCTAGATCAGACCACACCTTTATGACCAATTTATGCAGAAATTTAGGAAATTCCAAAAGGGTTCACATTTTTTCCTCCCACTGTGTAGTCTATGCCATCTCCGAGGTTTTTTCCAACGAAACCAGAGCAAATGGTGAACGCAATATTACAAAACATGCAGCACTGCATTGCAGACAAGCTGGTAACGGACCAGCCACGCAACAAACCATATGCAGCCATGGCCATGCCGGACACAGACAGACAGCCAAATAGGCCACATGATTATTAGCAAACCATGTCCAGAACAAGGTGCAAACAACTCCATTAACCGCTGATTGTGACAACAGGAAATGGTGCAGAAAAAGCAGCTCATTTAGGTCTGTGACACTTCAAGATGATGTAGCACAGACAATCAATCAACACACACACAGTGAGTGACAAGCTTGAAGTAGCATAGGCTGATGTGCGCTTGTGTTTTAAGCAAAACACAAAGATGCAGCAACTCATTTGATCTAAAAATTTAAAAGCAGCAGAGCCAATTGAAAGCTAGAGACATGAATATTTTGGGATGGGCCCAGCGACTGCTTGCCTTCCACTGAGCACTGGTGTCCCATGTGGTAAGGTGTGCCGTTGTGCATCTGCAGTTCGCCGCTTGGCTCAGGGAAGGTATGCAACGTGGCAGAAGGTGGAAGTGAGGAGCCATGGTGTGTCTTTGTATGCACCTTAAGGTAGGAGGCAGTTGAGAAACCTGCGACCAGGAAGAGCACAAACAAGGCAGTCGTTTGCAAACCGGTGGCCTTCACAGAGACTGACTATGATCACCTGGATTGGTTTGACCACAATAACAATAATAGTAGTGATTGGATAGAACTATCCAGAAGAACGATGAAAAATGAGGCAATAATGTATCATCTGTACTACAGTAAACCACATGTTCATCAATTAGTATAAAATAGGGATACACGAATACCACTTTTATTTTTTATTGGGGGGGGCAGAGTACGAGTGCAAGTACTTACTATGAGTACTCACTGATACAGAGTACCAATACAGCTTGTAATTGTGATGAAAATGTGTTTTATTTTAACCAAATATTGTTTAAAAAAACACAAACATGAAATTTACATGACCATGACATAAGTTTCACTCAAACATAAGACTTTTTAGATTAACAACTTGTCAATACTGACATTGTAACGTGCAGCTGCATGTTTTTCAAACAAGCTTTCCACACATTTCACATAAATGTGCTACCTGTAACACAAGGCATTTTAGTTATGTGGTGTGTCTGTCTGAACACTATGAGGTCTATGTAAAAGGAGCACATAGAAAGGAATGAAGAAGAACATGGAGTCTGGTGGATATAAATAAGTACTGCGACCCTAGTGATGATAAGCAGTAGAGAAAATGGATGGATGGATGGATGGATGGAATACAGATACCATGTTACCTCTGTATGTTAACTACAAACTACAGTGCGTAAGAAGAAATACAAGACTGCTTCTTGAGAATACCACAACTTAAAATTCAACTGTGACAGGAAAACTGAAGTGATACTTAAATCACACCATGGTTTACGTGACTTTACGGCCACAGCTTTGTGAAGGGAGGGTGGCTGGCTCAGCCAGAGCTGAACAGCGCAGAGCGCAGCGGGCAACGGCTCAAAACTTGGTGCTTGGTGGACGAACCGACATCGCAACTCGCAAGACGGTCGCCTTCGTTGCCGCCCGAGCAGAGGATAATTTGCAGCAGGCTAAAAGTGTTGGGAGCTGTGTTTGCATTCATGTACTCCACAAGGCTGACATGTCTAGTACCCGGAAAGTATGACAGACTGGTGAAGTGGTAACAGTGTTGTAGTAACGGTGCATTTTTGTGGGCATCCGTACTAATAGTCAAGTTGGTAGTTGGCAAATTGTAGCCGCAGCTAACTACAGAGCTACAAAAAAAACATTGTTACCATGTAAAATTATTCTAAATTTATAAAGTAAGGACAACCAGTATAGGAACTGAATGAAGGATTTACAGTGGAACCTGTTAACCAAACGTCCCTGAGGTCATACAATTTGGGATTCTACCTAAATCTCTGTGAGAAACATGCCTTAAGAGCAATTTTTTCCCAACCTTTATGGAGCCAAGGCACATATTTTACAATTGAAAAATCTCATGGCACACCAACAAACAAAAATATTACTGTATGTACTTCCTGTGATCTAATAAGAGCATCTATTTGTTCTGTCTGTCACTATACCTCCCTGGTATAAATAGATGAACAAAGATACATTGTTTCTTGTAAATAAATAATTTTTTGAGCAATTAAGTAACATTTTATAATTTCCCACAACATACCTGAAGAGTGCTCACGGCACACTAATGTGCCCCGCCCCGGCACACTGGTTGAGAATCACTGCTCAAGAGTCATGTCAGACATCAAAAGGAATAAGTACACACTTTTTTTTCCTTTAGCTTATTCCTCAACAAGGTGTGTTAAAAGAATATGAGAAGGGGAATATACACCAGAAGTAATGTAAAGAAACAATCAAAGCAGTAAGACTCCAGCGTCAGCATACACATTGTGTTCTGTTTACCAGTGGTTACATTACTTTTCCACTCGTATGAACATTGAGAATATAAAAATCTGTTGCAGTCCCTGTACAGTAAATAATTTGTCACTCACTTATCCCAAACTAAAGTGCTGACAGCAATTAGACAGCAACTGTCTCGCAACCAATTTGAAAGACACAATAGACGCTGGCGCCAACATTCATCTAATTAACTGGGTATTGGAAGCCACATGCAAAATGAAAGCTCAAAACACTATGACAATATCACACCTGGCTTGGTTGGGTGTAAAAACAAACAGTGGATCAATGCTGGGTCTTCTGTTATGGCTCTAATGTGGCTATTTTGCGGGATGTCTGTGTAAAAAGGGGGTTTAGATGTGGGTTTCAAGATTACAGTGACCACATGGGATCATAGTTTGGAGTCCATGTAGGGTTTAAACCATCAATATCATAATTTTTTATTTGGGGGGGGGGTTATGGGTACGGTTGGGTGTGAATGACTTACCTTTGTTGCAAATGCCGCAGTAGTTGTGTGTTCCTTCGCTGTGTTTCTTGAGGTGGTCCGACATGTATGCCGCTCGGAGGAACTTGCCGCAAACTTTGCAGGGAATTTTGTCCTCATGACATGCAAGGTGTGACCTGAGGCGATCTCTTGTAGCAAAAGAGGCATTGCAAATCTGCAACAGACCAAACGACAGGTGTAAGTTTACAGTTTTATTCAACTGAAGTATCTTTCATATCACCTGGCACTTGTGGGGTCTCTCTGTTGTGTGGACTTGTTTGATATGCCCGTTCAGGTGATCTGGTCTGAAGGGTAAAAAAAATATACATTATATTTGTGCAGTAGGCCTACAGTACACAAATACGACAGTTGTGCCATATTTAAGCATTTTCTCTACCTTGTGACCAAAAGACAGCAAAGCCCGGATTCTCAGATGTCTCAAAGATTATTCTGAGTGATTATCAAGCGGCATGTGATGTGTTAGGAGTGATTGTGATGTGAACTGGAACGATAGCCAATAAGGACCTGAAGCTCATGCTATTTTGCCAGACATAAATTGAGGTAACAGACCTGTGAGGCAGATGGATTATCTTGGCAAAGGAGAATTGCTTACTAAAAGATTTAGAGAGCTATTTGAACAATATTTGAGCGAAATGGGACATTTAGTGTACATAGGAAAAGTCTTAAACTTTGAGTTCAGCACATACAAAATAGGAGCAAAAACAAAAAGTGTTGCATTTATATTTGAATTCAGTATAGTTGATGTGAGTATGTAGGAAGAGAAGTGCCAAAGATGGAAGTACGGGTTACTCGAAAACGAGGAAGGCCAAGTACCAGATGGAAAGACTGTATGAAATCAAATTGGAAAAGAAAGAGGTAGACAAAAGGAGCTCTTCTGACAGGAACATTTGGAGATGGATCATCCAAAATGACGACCCCCCGCCCCCCAATTTCAAATTTGTCCTCAAAAGGCCAACATGGTGGCCCTCGATGGCATCATCATGTTTCCATCCTCTGATAGGTTGGTCAGAGCCAAACTGATTATAGCTAAGCTCGAATAGCAAAACGTCTGTAGCGATCTGCATACACAAATACATTTATTCATCAGCATCTCTGATGAGTAGGATGTATTTGAACCAATTGTTTTATGTTTTCCTGTTAGATAAAATATTGATTCTGAAATGCTGCAGAAGATGTACTTGGCACGGTTGCTTGCGGCTATAGTTGTTTTTTGTACAGTACTGATGGTTTCTATGTGACGTAAAGTGGTGGTATTAAGAGGTGGATTAAGTCCGCACTGAAGGCCCAAGTACCAAATGCAGCCTGCCACTGTACATGCTGGTATTTATGCTGTATATGAAAAAGTTCACACAAAAGCAGAATTCTAAGCGAATATGTTTACAAGACATCAGTTGGTGCTGTCAAAAGGAGCTGACTGACAGGTCTACGGGCTGATTTGATGCTTCCAGTCTTGGCACCAGACACACAGTAATTACAACGTGCAAAAAAAATAAATAAAAAAAGAAGCAAACTGACCTGGAAAAACCTTTGCCACAACTCTGACACACGTACGGTTTGCCCACGGAACCGTCGTGGGAGCGCACGTGATAGGACATCCTGTCTTTGCGTTTGAAACGCAGACCGCACACATTGCACGCGTACGGCTTCTCCCCGGAGTGGGACAGCTTGTGTCGATTCAGGTGGTACACGTCGCGGAACACCTTGCCGCATATGTCACAGCCGACGTGCCGCCGGGTCCTCTCGCGCTTGCGGCCGTTGTCCAGCGCCAGCCCCCCGTGGAACTGCGCGTCGTTCTCCTGGCCCATCAGAGCCATGCCGCCCGGCGTCGAGCGGCCTCCAACGATGGCTCCGTGTTGGGCTTCGTGGTTCTTCAGGCGCGAGGCTTCCGTGAAGGCTTTGCCGCAAGCGCCGCACGGAAAGAGCACCATGTTTTTCTGCGGGCTGTGATTGAAGCGGACGGGCTCCTCTGGGCCGCTCGCCTTCTTGGGTCGCCCCCTGCCCCTCTTCGAACCGACGTCGTGATGCAACGTCGTTGTTTCGGGCGACACTGGCAGACCGTCGACGGGCTGCAGGATGGGCATCGATCCCTCGGCGGCGTTCTCCAGTAGCACGGCGGCCGCGGCTGCGGCTTCGCTCCCATCCACCTGATGTCCATTGTTAGCCAAACCTACCAGCGCCGTCCCGTTCACCAAATCTTGCTGCTGGGCCACAGAGAAGCCCAGCTCCGCGGATCCGGTGGCCTGGAAAAGGCTGGCGTTTCCCCCCCGAGAGGACGGGACGAGGATTTGCACATTGGATTGTTTGATGACCTCCTGGCATATCTCGATGACCGAGCGCATCAGCAAAAACTTGGCAGCTGTCATCAACTCCGGGAAGCACTCGAGCCGCACCACGATCCTAGACGTGTAAGCGAAGTCTAAGATGTCTTTGAAAACTTTGGGGCTTATGGTGTGCATCTCCAGCTCCCTGGCGTCGCCGTCCTCCGGCTGACGGCCGAACACCGATTCGAAGTACTCGCTGCACGCCGCGAGCACCGCCTTGTGCGCGGGGAAGCTCTCCTCGCCGACGCGCAGGATCACGTCGCAGAACCTGCCTCCATCTTTCCTCTGGACGTCGAGGTTGTGTAGCATCTCCGCGCTGTGCTTGCTCACCTGGTAGGTGTACGAAGAAGTCCAAGACGGCTCCGATAGCTTCTCCATGCCGAATGCATCCACCGGCGAGGGTCGGATGAGGAGGAAATAAAGAACGGCGTTTGCAATTCGCAACGGAGCCGTGGAGGAGAGCTAGCTAGAAAATCCCCCCGAACCGACCGCTCCTCCCCGTCGTTGGCTTGACGGGATCTAACGTTTCGACGCTAGCATTTAGCAACTGGCTAAAGATGGCAGCCTCCAGCTTCCTGTGCACTTTGACCCGGGTTTCTTGATGGGTGGGTGGTGGGGGTCGCTCGTATTTTTGTTTTATTTATTATTTTGTCAGGAAGGCTTATAACGCCGTCTTTGTTTTTATTCACCTAATTCCCGTTTCACTTCCCTATTATGGAGAATGAGAAGTACTCCAGGAGTCCTTTTAATCACGTTGGGTAAATATTAACGCGCAGGTCTGCTCTTCCTGTTTGTGTGACAAAAACCCCTCCCCCCACCGAGCGTCGACCTCAAAGCTTTTTCTGCTCGACAATCGACATGTTGACCTGAGCATGGCCCTGAGGGACAGTTGTTGTTTCCCCCCCCCCCCCCCCCTTAGATTTCATATAAAAATCTCTGATTAGTCAAAGCTTCATTTTTAAAAATTTGTGAACAAAATATGTTCAATTTAGTGTTAATTTTTTTTAATTTAAGGATTTCCCCAACATATAGATTCAGTTATGTTCTTCCCGTTAATATGAATTATGTTGTTTTGCACATTATGTAGTTTTCTAATTTTCAACAAAATGTATTAAAAATGTATTACTATACGAACAACCAAAATGAGTGAGAGTAACACTTTTAGACTCGGTTTTACAGAAGGTACATTTATCGATGTCAAGACATTTTTAGATCTCAGTGGTAGATGGGTAAATATGTAAAAATTTAAAATGTAATTCTGTGACATGTCACGATTCAGCAGCAACCTGTCAATTTGAATGTCCACGGAACCAACGTAATAATATAGCCAACAAAAACACATGTTCAATGTTGACATTATTATTAAGATGCTAATTTTTTCATCCCATTTAAGGTAGATTAACACCGAACCATACAAAAACCTGGCAAGCAAAATCAGTTCGATATTGGTTGGGCACACTGGATATTCAGCAGCAACCTGTCAATTTGAATGTCCACGGAACCAACGTAATAATATAGCCAACAAAAACACATGTTCAATGTTGACATTATTATTAAGATGCTAATTCTTTCATCCCATTTAAGGTAGATTAACACCGAACCATACAAAAACCTGGCAAGCAAAATCAGTTTGATATTGGTTGGGCACACTGGATAACTTGTCTGTTGCTTAATTTAAAAAAGGTTCAATACTTTGGTTTATAAACAAAGATTCTCTCACAGTTAAGCTTTCAGGCCAGTATTAACATATTTGCCTGGTCTTTTAATTGTAACTGCACTATTGAAAATTGGCAACATGTTTTACAGAAGATATTTTTTATTAGTGGAAAAAATTGCATTCAAGACAGTATTAACCTAGCTAGCATCAACATTTTCCAAAAATGTCACATCCAGCATAAAAGCTGCCAACTAAACCTTATTTCACATTATATAATTTAGCCTCTGACAATAGTCATTTTTGGCCTTTAGATGCTTCCACGACCATCGCGACAACCGAATTAACAATGGGGAGTCCACCCAAACGAAAATGGGTAGACACTTCTCTCCATATTTAATGATTGTAGTTTTACATCCCAAAAGAGCGATACAATTCCTAATTGTGACATGCCTCTGACATAAGATGAATACTTGGGTTTCCACACAAACACTTAGGCTAGAGCTGTCCTAGCCTAGGCGTATGAAGTGATCAAGTCTGCTCAGATGAAGGGGGAAATGTCTTCAAAGACAAACACAACAGTCCAGTTGCAATCAATTCACTTCCCTGAGAATACATTGACATGAAAGACTATTCACAGGAAAGCCTTACTCTAGTTTGAAAATTTGTGACATTTCAATTTAACATATCTGGCATGATTTTAACCATTTAAATGACTGAGGTCATGCAAAAAGGTCTTTAAAAGCACACCACTCCTGCACATTTATACATTTACATGTCAATGGTGGGGGTATACCGTACAAAAATAATATTCCAAATTGTTTGTCACCATTTTATTTATTTATTCTATTTGTGCTTGATAACTTAATAGCACAAAAAAATGAATCCAGACACCTCCAGAAATTGTGAGACTGCCTCTTGTGGCAGCTTGGATGGGAGAGGTTACAGTTCCAAAGGAAAACAAAAATACACAGAAGGCACAACCAGCAGTCCCTTGGAGTAGTCTTGAAATGATCCTGCTTGTCACATCTACGGAAGTGAGCCACCAGCAAGGGAAGAGAACACACCCAACCGCCCCGTCCTTCGCTTGCAGTAGCTCTCAGTGCAGTTCATGAGGAAAACTAAAGTCTACAAAAGGAGTGCTACACGCTTTTAGTGACAGTCTAACAGCATTTAAACTTGACATGATAGTTTCACCTCCCCTATACCTAGAAAAAGAAACCATTGCTATATACAGGGGGACTAAGATAAGTTCCCATCATCTGTACAATCGTGAATATACATAACTTACTTCCAAATTTACTTCTAGAGTCTAATACAAAAAGAGAGGGACAAAAAAAAAAAAAAAAAAAAAAAAAAAAAAGACACTTAGCTGCAGTAACAAATCTCCAATGCCCAGTTTACATAATCTGTAAGAGCTTTGACTGAGGTTGGAGTCGAAAAGACTGTCCAGGTGTGTGCTGTGGCTTCAAATTAAAGTTCACATTTAAATGCATCAATCAGGGAGAGAAAGGGGAAAATATATTTTGCTGTCCACCTCAGCATCAAGTCCCTTAAGGCCGGAACTCCAACTCATCTACACTTATGACCTTGGCCGGCATGGAAGGGAGTTGTTGATCCAGCACGTCAGATCCAAACCACTTGGCCAGGCCTGGAGGGGGACTTCTGTCGTGTTGCTGGGGGCCATTCATCCGATGAAGCCCTTGGCTCTGAGACTGTGGACCTGGGACGCCCTGATGTACTGCAAGAGGAGAACAATGTTTAAAACAAACACTGACAGTGCAAGAACACAATGGCTAACAAATAAAATAAAGGCACTCAAACTTTGGCAAACTAATGTACTATTATGACAATCTTGCTCGGCTTCAAAGTGGCAGACAGTGGTGTGACGCATTTGCCCCTTCCTGATTTTTTTTTTTTTTGCATGTTTGTCACACTTAAAAGTTAAGTGTGACAAACATGTTTGTTTCCATTCGGAGTTTGTTTACTTGTGTCTTTGACTAATTAAATGTTTGAAATGTCTTTGACTAATTAAATGTTTGAGGAGTGTGACAAATATGCAAAAAAATAAGAAATCAGGAAGGGGCAAACACCTTCACACCACTGTATGCCAGCCTTCGAAAATTTCTCAGAATGCCCAGGAGGCAGAAAACAGTACTACACCCCTGATTTTACATCTAACATCCAATTTCAAAATGACAAATTGACCCATCATTATCTGCATGCATCTGTGTCCTCTTTTCACATTGCATCTCCTTGCTACCATATATTGTAAATTTTGTGCACACTATACACAGCGCTAATAAGAATTTATAATGATAAATTTTACTTGCTTTGTCTCTGTTGAAGTTGCTGCTGCATCATTGCAAGCTGCATCTGACTGTTTGCTCTGGGAGGTAGAAGCGGGTGCCCTGCTGTTGCACTCAGAGGGTACAGTGTTTGGCCCAGTATTGCAGGGGGCAAGCCTTGAAGTTGCGCAAGGTCAACATGGGGTGGATATATACCTGAGAATGACAAGGACAAGACTCAGGCTTGTTCAAATAATGTGATGTAGAATTTAGGATGTGTTCATCTAGCATGTTAAGAAAAGAAAGATTGTGTTGGGTAAACATTTACCTGCTTGGACCAGCGCTGGTCCAAGCTGCTGGGGTTGGATTCCCTGTGCAAACATTCGTTGAACCACATTGGGGTGGAGCTGAGGAGGAGGGCGCACCATTGGTACGTGGGATAGCAGTGGTACTGGGTAGACAGAACGTGGGAAAGAAGAGAGTGGTCCTGGCGGTGCTGTGGTAGCCGTATGATGTCTGGTAGAATGTGGCCTGAGACGCTCCTGGTCCTTGCTTGGCAAAGTCTTAGAGCTGGACTTTACGCTGCCAGACTGGGTGCCATTCCCTTCCGTCGCTTCCATGTGTAAACTCGGCAAGTTGTTCTCTGCAATCGCAAGAGCAATGTCCAAATTTAGTAATCTCTAATTTAGATTTAGAACTTTCAAGCCAAATAAAGGCTATGTACCATCTTGAGAGTATGCTGCTGCCTCGTCTTTGGTCTCTGAGCGACTTGATGGATCATCTTTGCTTTTCTCTTTTGTTGCATACATTTTGCGGATAACAGACGTAGGTGTAAATGATGGCGACAACTGTTGCAAGAGAAAAAATAAATTCTGCTTTGCTTCTGTGGGACAAAATTTATGTCAGGGAGGATAAAGCTTACACTTACCATACTGGTGACAGCACTGCCTGGTGAGTTTCTCCCAGCAAGCTGGGGGCCTGGACCAGGGGAGCGGTTAAGACGCTGTGGACTGAAACAAGTGCACCAAATTTAAGCAAGCAAGTAAAAAAAAACAATTGAATTAGACTGTACAACATAATTCAGTGAGGATTGTACTGCTCATTCTGGTGTGCGTGCCTTGGCCGCCGGGGCACAGCATAATACATACTACAGTGGACCCCGACTATTTGCAGGAGATGGGGACCGCGCCAGACTGCGAATAGCAAAAATCTGTAATAACTGACAGCCATAACTGCCATGGGAGGAATTGACAAAAATAAATAAAAGCATGAAAATACAACCAAGTAGTAGTTTTCGCAACCCCCCCATAAGAATGCATAGATGAAGCCGAAACAAGACCATCTCAACTACATTGCAATAATGTTAGTTGTTTTTTGCAGAGGATAAAAATGCCTGTGAGTATAGTTGTATGCATGTGTTGCTCCTGTTTGAGTTCAAATGTTAAGGTTTATTACCACAACATGGATGCTAGTTTCATTGCCTTGTCTGTAGCAATTTTTGTGCGAGTTAGTATTAAGCCTTTCGTGAGGCAACGTTAATGCGCTTTTGTTAAATGTGTTATTCTTTGTTTAACGTAAACTGCCACTGAGTGGCAATAAACAACTTTTGAAGACTTGTTTACAATCTGCCAAACTACTCTTTTTGTGAAGTTTGCTGCAACCATAGCATGTGCTTATAAACTAAATTATTGCTCATTACCAAAGGAGGGGAGAGCGAAAAATCAGTCCAAAAAAAGGGGCATTGTTCATTTTCAAGCTAAATGAGAAATCACTCACCGATTTCGAAAAGATTTGTCCTGTTGTATCCTGTTGTATCCAGACGGGAACTGGTGATGGGCATGCAGTGCAAGATCCTGTTGAAATGCTAAGGCTTCGAGATCTGCATGATTCACTGGCATCGAGAGCGGCCTCATCTGGCAAACAGTAAAACAGCTTGAATAGATCACTAATATACTGTGAATTAATCCTCTCCACTCCAAAAGAAAAATATAAAAAAAGAAAAAAAATGTTCTGAGACTAAATCCATTCAACAAGTGGTACATAATTATGTTCAGGTTCATGGGGTCATTTATGATACAGCACAGACACTGGCAAAGTCAATTAAATAATTCTACTAAGCAACCAGTCACGCTACCTGGTGCTGGGGTGCAGACGCTGGGCTCATAGACCTGTGAACCTCAGCATATGGTTCCGCCATCATGGGCTGAGCACCAACAGGAAAGCCTTGTGGTAACATGAGAGAGAAAGATCAATAAAGTACCCATCAATAGCTTTGTTCTGAGTGTACCTCATAAAATTAAAACTGAAGATGACAGTTAACTATATACACAGGAAGTCTCTTTAAAGTCTTAGCCGTAAAATATATAATTTTTTCTTAACCCCCCGAGGGAGCTTTAAAAAAAAAAAAAAAAAAAGTTCACCACACAGGATTCCAAAAGACAAAATTGCTCTCAGCTTGTGCTGGACAAGATTTAAAGGTCCCCTTCCATCAGAAGCAATTTTTTTTTCTGTTTTATGCATCACATACCATAATTTCTCATGCATTATATGCTCTCCATTATAATGTGCACCCAAAAAAGAAATCAAGTCCACCCATATACAATGTGCACCCCATTATTCTCCATCCATATGTTTATATGGTATAAAAGTTGTTTTAATTTCTGATCAATTCTAAGTTAATACTGCGATGTATTCGCTCCAACGATGTGTTTAATACTGTGGCAGACCGTAGTGATTTAGTTTGGACATTGTGGTTTTATGGAGGTATTTTCCCCTCCCACATGGACACTGTCACATGAGCAGACTTGCACAACAGTGAAAACTGGACTTTACGCCGATCTGATCAGTGTTATCGGTATGGTCCGATAATTAGCATTTTATGATGATGGGCTTTCATGTTATAAGTCTCCGATCCGATCAATGACGTCATCGATCAGCTCCGCACAAGACATTTAACTCCGCGTCTTTGTCGCATATGAATCTAAAAGCTAGTTTATTTTTAGCCTTGTCACGTGTTTTGTTGCGCAGTAAATTTAACTGACGACCCAAAAATTTTTTTCAATCTTGTCGGTGAAAAAAAACACATCTGTGTGGGGCTATTTTTTGGTGTCTCAGACAAACAAGTTATTTGCAGTCTGTGCACAACTGAAGTACGTCGTGGGGGAACGTCATCTAAATGCTTCCAACACAACATATTTGATCGAGCACCTGAAGAATGTACAACCCCAATTCCAATGAAGTTGGGACGTTGTGATAAACAAATAAAAACAGAATACAATGTTTTGCAAATCATGTTCGACCTATATTTAATTGAATACACGACAAAGACAATATATTTAATGTTCAAACTGATAAACTTTGTTTTGAGGAAATAATTAACTTAGAATTTTATGGCTGCAACACGTTCCAAAAAAGCTGGGACAGGGTCATGTTTACCACTGTTTTACATCACCTTTTCTTTTAACAACATTCAATAAAGGTTTGGGAACTGAGGACACTAATAGTTGAAGCTTTGAAGGTGGAATTATTTCCCATTCTTGCTTGATGTGCAGCTTTAGCTGTTCAACAGTCCGGGGTATCCGTTGTCGTATTTTACGCATCATAATGCGCCACACATTTTCAATGGGAGACAGGTCTGGAGTGCAGGCAGGCCAGTCTAGTACCCGCACTCTTTTACTACAAAGCCAAGCGGTTGTAACACATGCAGAAAGTGGTTTGGCATTGTCTTGCAGAAATAAGCAGGGGCATCCATGAAAAAGACATTGCTTGGGTAGCAGCATATGTTTCTCCAAAACCTGTATGTACCTTTCAGCATTAATGGTGCCTTCACAGATGTGTAAGTTACCCATGCCATTGGCACTAACACAGCCCCATACAATCACAGATGCTGGGTTTTGAACTTTGCGTCCATAACAGTCCGGATGGTTCTTTTCCTCTTTGGCCCGGAAGACAAGACGGTCACAATTTCCAAAAACAATTTGAAATGTGGACTCGTCGGACCACAGAACACTTTTCCACTTTTCATCTGTCCATCTTAGATGAGCTCGGCCCAGAGAAGCCGGCGGTGTTGGGTGTTGTTGATAAATGGCTTTTGCTTTGCACAGTAGAGTTTCAAGTTGCACTTACGGATGTAGCGCCGAACTGCATTTACTGACATTGGTTTTCTGAAGTGTTCCTGAGCCCATGTGGTGATATCCTTGACACATTGTCGGTTTTTGATGCAGTGCCGCCTGAGGGATCGAAGGTCACGGGCATTCAATGTTGGTTTTCGGCCTTGCCGCTTACATGCAGTGATTTCTCCAGATTCTCTGAACCTTTTGATGATATTATGGACCGTAGATGATGAAATCCCTAAATTTCTTCCAATTGTACATTGAGGAACATTGTCCTTAAACTGTTCGAATATTTTCTCACCCCATCTTTGCTTGTGAATGACTGAGCAATTCAGGGAAGCTCCTTTTATACCCAATCATGGCACCCACCTGTTCCCAATTAGCCTGTTCACCTGTGGGATGTTCCAAACAGGTGTTTGATGAGCATTCCACAACTTTCTCAGTCTTTTTTGCCACCTGTCCCAGCTTTTTTGGAACGTGTTGCAGCCATAAAATTCCAAGTTAATGATTATTTCCTCAAAACAATAAGGTTTATCAGTTTGAACATTAAATATCTTGTCTTTGTAGTGTATTCAATTAAACATAGTTTGAACATGATTTGCAAATCATTGTATTCTGTTTTTATTTATGTTTAACACAATGTCCCAGCTTCATTGGAATTGGGGTTGTACACGAGGAGCATGCCGCGTTCAAGCAACGCAGCCGGGGGGGGGGCAGTCAAACAGACCATTATTTCTGTCATGTTGTAATGTTGATTTGACCTAAACCTATGTCAGTAGCCAATCCTTGAATGTCCGCTAGAGGAAATTGGTGTTTTAACTTTTGTCTAAAATGCAAGAGAATAATTTGAGCTGGGACAGCTCCAGCACACCCGCAACCCTTGTAAGGATAAGCTGTACAGAAAATGGGTGGATGGACAGATACAGTACACAAGTATATACAATAAATTAACAAGTCATGTAAATAGACATTGCTCCATATCTTGTGATCGGATCGGTGATTTTTAAAATATATATATATATTTTTTTTAAACTTGATCGGCCCCAAAAATCCTGATCGTGTAAAGCCTAGTGAAAACGAGACTGGTTGTGTCTGGAGGCCAGTCTCACTCCTGGTGCAACATAAAGTTAAGACCTTGAATTTGAGCGATTCTGGTTCCTCATTTCGATTCTGGTTCCAAACGATTCTCGAGTCATATTCTTTGAGGGGGCCGGGTCAAAAAAGTTTGCATGGTTTAAATAAAGGCTGTGCAAATTATGAACATCCGTTTTCTTATCAGCTCGCAGCAGACTAAAATGAACATTTGACTCGGTTCTTTATAACCAGTATCAATAAACCTATGAACTAAAAGGAAAAGTGTGTGGAACTAACCCAACTGACTTAATATTCATTACTTTGTTTCAACTAAAAGTTAAATATAGCATTGTTAAAATAGATGTGACTGTTGTATCATGTCAAATAGTTTATGTGCAAGTTTTAACGACTTCCTGTTTTAAGCTAGCCTTTTATTTTGAAGGCTATGCACTCTAACTCAGCATTTTGGCACAAAAGGTAACATCAGGACACTGGTGAATTTTGAAAACCAAAGTAAAACTAGACTGCAAGAAAGAGTAATGTACAGAACCAAATGCTATAAAACGATTCCTTTACCTATCCGCCGATGAGGCACAAGGTTAGGTTTTGTGAATTTCGTCCAAATTCATTCTGATGTAAAGTTGCTAGTTTGATCCTTAGTGACATTTTAGCTTAATGTTAAGCTTATACTGAGACTTTCTACTTTCTTTCCAGTATGGTGAAATGATTTTTAAAATGGTGTCTGTCATCAGCTCTTGCGCTGGTTTGAAGACTAAAATAAACACTAAAATCCATCAGTCCAAGCGTGCAACCTACCGTTTTAACTCAATGTTGGCATAGACGTATTTTATTGTTTCACACTCACCCAATTGACCGTTGACTTCACTGAAGCTCTGGGCGGTGTAGGCTGAGGCTCAGAGCGGGAGGGAGCATGTCAGACTTCTACACATCGTGAAAACCTCCTTTGCACAATATATTACAACTGTTGCACTGAGGCGACCTGTCATTTTAAGAAAGTTAAGACACTTTTTGTTCAACGCCACCATTGGGCACAAGCACATCTTTGTGTGCATTCTTAGTTGGTTTTTGCTGCTCCTTTGTTGGTTTTCTTCAGGGGCGGTGGAATATAGGCATCGAAACTGGGAACCCAAATTTTAAAATTTGAACGATTCCGGCAGAACAAGAATGTTAGTCAACCCCAATTCACATTATTACAACTATTTAGGGGACAAACTGACAAAACAGCACTAAGTATGCTGGGAAATCCTGTCATAGTTAACTGCCATGTTTTAACAGTGATGTCAATGTCAAAACATGGTGGCTTGCCATCAGAGAATGTCCCAGAAAAAAGTGGCAGAGGAGCATAATGTGTGTTCTGTGTGTGTAAATAACAGCAATAAGTTCATTTCACATACGGTCTGAACGTAAAGACATCGAAGGACACGGCATCGCTATGAACGCTTGGCCACCCCAAGCTTCTAGACTCGAGTAGATGTCATGATATGGACATATCAGAGCCAAGCTGTTTTCCATATTCAAATTGGGGAAGATGGACAATCCAATCTGAGCTAAGGTTATTTACATGTCCCATATTAATGAGAAATCCGTCAGTCTCAAATGTCAGGTGGTAAAGACCAACTACAATAGCTTGAAAAAGGACATCTTGGGCATTTCCAACCCAAATTATCTTGCAACCCTGATAAAGACTTCAAAGATTATAAAAAATAATAATGAAGGGGACCTTTAAAGTATTTTTTCAAATTGTGGTTTTACAAGTCTCTTTCAAAAATGAGATGTTTGAACCTTTTGTTATTACCTGCTGAATGTTGCAAGTGACTGTTAAAGTAGTCTGGTGAAAGTGACCTCTGAGGGAAGAGAGGTGGTGAGGGACCTTTGTGCAGCAGGCCATGTACAGAGTTGGGAGCAAGTGAGACCTCAGAGTTGCCCAAAAGGTTGCAAAGTAGCACTGGGGAGCGACTAGGAGCAGGCCCTCCTAAGAGCTCCTGTTGTAAAACATTTCCAGGATATATTACACCAAAACTAAGAGCTGTTGATCAGCAAAAATGTGGGGTGGATAATATTTTCCAGCATACAAACATTACAGTTGATTCTTCAGATTGGTGTTCACAAGAATGATTGTAAAAGGACACCCATTACCTGGAATATGTTTTTCGGTTGCTGAGGAGGTATCGGAACTTCAGTCAGTGCCACCATAGCTTGGTCTAAAGGTTGCTGAAATTATGAACAAGGAGACTGAATTTATGAATGTGCAATGGAACCCTTGTTTCCTCATCGAAATGCCAATGAGCATCATGCAATGTGAAGCTTGAGGTGGAGCTTTTTGGAGTATGACAAATAGCATGAATACGGACTTGCCAAATGTTTGAGAACATCGCTACTTTGCTAATTCTCAACAAACTGCAACACTGGACACTCAGAGAATGTGTGTTTCTTTAGCAAGACCATTAGAATTGGTCTGGTTTTAACTTTGGGCAAGCCAATTCTGAAGTCAAAATGAATTATTTTAACAAATCCATAGTCCCAAACATCAGCACAAGCTTCACTTGCATAAAAGCAGTGTTCACAATTCACATCATGACAATTTAGGCTGAGAAGCAAATTTATGCCCATCACTTATCAAATTAATGTTTCCAAACAATGTTTTGGCATCTCTAACAGCGAACTATTCATTAGGCTCCTACTTGTTAGTCTACTACAAACTTTTAAGAGAAATACTTACATTGCTTGAGTTGGTTTTAGGGTGAGTTGGCAGAGTTCCACTTGCCTTCATGCTGCTAACCAGTTTATTAAAGGCTGACATGTCTGTGTCACTCGACCGTGGACGAGCACTAGGACCACCTGTTAAAGCCTCTTCTAAGTGCTCAGCCATGAAGGGCGTACCGTTTCCTCTCCGTGGAGGCGCTACCTTTTGCATTTGTGGTTCTGAGCCCAGTTTCATGCCCTTCATTCCTCCTTCCACCTCCTCCAGGGACAGCACTGCTCCAGAATGAGCTACAGTTGGAATAATGCCAGTCATTTAACTAATCTTGACAAATATAGAATACAGTCAACTTGTTAGACCAAGTGGTATTTGTAAACAAGAAGAAATAATTTTGAAACAATTCAGTTCACAATACTGCATTTTGAGTTGAGTAGCTTTTAAATAAAATATACATTAATAGTCAATCTGCCTTATACCTAAAAAAAAAAAAAGCATACACTTCACAAACTTACAACTCGTAACATCTGACTACAAAATGGGAGTCTGCAATTATATTAAAAAACTGTTGCCATGACTACACCAATGTACCGTTTGGTCGAACTAAGAAGTGACTCACTGTTTTCCCGTAGCCGAGCCTTGTTGAGCGAAAGGTTGGAGAGAAGAGGCTTCAGGTCTACTTTAGCCTTGTGCAACAGCTCCAGTATGTCCACCTTCTCCTTGCACTCTGATTGAATGGGTGTGAAAAATGGGGCAGGACCTTGGCCAGAGGATGTGCCAAGGGCTTCAAGCCCTTCAGCAGAGAAAAAAGTTGCAAGATTTAGTACAAAGTTGACTTCTCCTCAGCACTTACTGGGGGAAAATAAAAAATAAAAATTTAACCTGCTAGTTTTTCCAATTCCTCATGCGGAGTGGACCTCAGACTGCTGGAGCAGCTGCCTGAAGGGCTCAAGTTACTGGAGAACCATTGACTGAAGCGGCTAGCTGATACAGGCCCTTCCCCTAAAACATCCTCTATCATCTAAAAAGACAAACCGAGACTGTGACAGTGGAAAAACCCAATCATGAGCACAGGCAAAGGGTGTGAGCACATAAGTGGCACTTACATTAAGGCCACTTTCCATCATTTTATTCAATTAGCACAAAGTGTGCCAGAAGACCAAGACAACTGTCCAGCAACATCAAGAGCAACTCACAATGTAAGGTCCTAAACCCTTCCCAAACCTCACCACTTTGGTTGATCATTAATAAACCTAGTTGGTCAATTTGTGAATGAGATGTAGCTGTCATGATGGGCATAAATTTGGAAAAAAGAGAATGCTTGCATCTCATGCAAAAGTCTTCGGGAGAAATAAAACAAAATAGGAACATTCAGTGATGATGTGACCATCTCAGACCAAGTCCCAGCAGTCAAGGTTATCTAGAAGTGATGTTTAGTTTCACATATTTATCATGGATAGATACTGTAAACCCAGACGAAGAATAAGAAAATGTAATTGAGAGATTACATGAAAACATCTTGTTAATCTTTGATTTGAATAAAAGTGTTATTGTAAATACAGACACCCCATTTGTGACATCTACACCTTTGGACCCAAGAACACCTCCGTGCAACCCAGTACTTACCGACGCCAATCCTGGCATGGTCTTCTCCAGATTGAAAAATTCGTTGAAGTCAAAGTCACCAGTGGAATGCTCTGGCAGCACATCAGCGTGGGGAACTTCCTGATCGGCTGAAGATCGCAGACTCACATTTTGTTCCTACTAGCTGTCCATTACACTCTACGAATTGCGATAAAATGCAACAAATTCTAAAGAATCACCATCATGACAGTCCACTCACAATATAGATTTTTGTTATGTTTTTTTGGACTTGCCTTCTTTCACGGACTCTGTCCTCTTCCTTGAGCGCCTGGACTTGCGTCTGTCATCTTCCAGAATTTTATCATCAAATCCAATGAGCTCGATCGTCTCAGACTGGCTCGTAGGACCACCAGAGAACCACTCTGGCTCCTCCTCTGCGTAAGAGTCATTCCTTCTCCGTTCACTAAACACACGTTTATCTCCAAAATCTCTCTGCACCACAAAGAAGGCGAAGGATCAAACGAATTATAGGTCCGCATAGGCAAAGATACTTGATTGCTGAAGTGAGAGGGGGGGGGGAGATAAATAAATGTTTAAAAAAGGCTATTTTTAGTTTTTGCTACAAATGCTAGATTTTGGAAGGTCTGTAAGAAAGGTCAAATAGATTTCTGCTGTCTAAATTATAATTTAACCTCAACGCATTTAATACTACTGTACAGTTAAGCCTGATTTAGAATGAATACATTGAGAACCAACCCTGAATCTTTTGTCTTTGAAGTTTCTGACATCCCGTTCCCTCTCCTTCTCAAGGCGGGCTTCTCTCTCAAAGGCCCGGGCAGTAATGATGCGACCACTTCCAATTCTTCGCGTCCCTCCTAATTGGAGAGTCTCATTCTCCTTATTTTCAAGTGGGCTGATGGGTCGGGAGGAGTGGAGCGTGGGCGCAGCGTTCCCTTGGCATCCACCTCCAAAGCTGCGACGCTGTGGGCTCAGTATGACATCCAAGTCATCCTCCTTTAACCTCTCACGAGGATCTGAATAAAAATGCAGCGCACAGACTATTCCATAATCCGTTTTTGTAAATTTGACACACCACTGAGAAGAATGTTGTTAACAACACTGCCAAATTACAATGATTAGGAAAAAAACTATAAAATGAGGCTTCAAAATCTTGCCAAATCAAGCCACACTCTCAATTCTCAAATGCTGTGGGTGTGTCCACTGAATGCCCCTGTCCACATGCTGATTGTCACCCCCCCCAGCAAATGCAAGTTGCAATTGAGCAGGATAATGGCTGAAGCAAACAAAGGCGCAGAAGGGGAAGAAGAAAAAAAAAAAAAAAAAGAAAAAGAAAAAAAAAAAAAAAAAAAAAAAAAAAAAAAAAGACTGAAATGGTTGAACATCTCCGCCATTGAGTTTCTCAGTCTTTGCGTATTTTCAGCAACTACCAAACATGGATAACGAATTTAGAAACAATATCTGCATTTACTACACTAGGGTCTTTAAATAAATGAATAAAATAAAAATAAAAAAAAATAAAAATTAAAAACTTCAGCTTGCATTTGGTGTGGTTAATTTCAAAATAACTTTCGAACTATTGACAAAGTGAAAAAGGGCTTGTCAGGAAGGACATACTATGAGCAAACAGTGCTGGCAGAGTAAACAGTATACTCTTCAATGCATGAAATAAATAAAAACAGACTAACACAATCAAATCCTCAATGAATTCCCCCCCCCCCAACTGCTAGTCAGTCAAGCACCATCAAAACAGTTAGTTTGAGTAATTCCACAATTTGTCAATGTTATGAGCATTATTATGAAGATGAATGATTTGATATCTTACTCTAAAGTAATTTACCTGGGATCCTTCGTTTCAGTGGAACTCTATCCTCCAAATATTCCTTCTTAAAACCTTCCAGTGGAGAATTACGCCCTGAGGTGGGATACAGCGAGGCGTGCCACTTCTCAGGGTCCCAGACGCCATCACTGTATCAAAACATTTGAAATAGCAATTAAAAAAAACAAAAAACGCATACTTGACTGACAGATAAAGGCAACATATGGGAAAATGGACTCAGTACAACAATATTGAGGTCACCAACATGATGACCACGGACAGCAGGTTGCCCGAAAGGACCACATGGAGACAGAAGGGCTGTTCTAAAAATAGCTCACCACTTATGGGACATTGCGATTTTTTTTTAGGAAGGAATGTTGTAGAAGTGGGGGCGGCACGGTTAGCACATCTGCCTCACAGTTCTGAGGACCCAGGTTCGAATCCGGCCTCGGCTGTGTGGAGTTTGCATGTTCTCCCTGTGCCGGCGTGGGTTTTCCCCAGGTACTCCGGTTTCCTCCCACATGCCAAAAACATGCATGTTAGGTTAATTGAACACTAAATTGCCCGCAAGTGTGAATGTGAGTGCGAATGGTTGTTTGTTTATGTGTGTCCTGTGATTGGTTGGCGACTAGTTCAGGGTGTACCCCGCTGAAGTACATCTAAGTAGGTGACTCTTGGGGCTGATATAGGGGTGCCTTCTTTGTTTAGAGACATACAAGGTATGTTAGAGACTGGAAGGAAAGAAAAAAAATAAATCCGGGACCGGTGTCACAAAAGGTATATTCAGACCCAAAATACAAATTTTCCCCTTCTGCGTGGGCCAGACAATCAACCAGCACGTCTAAAAAGAGATCCTGCAGTGTTTGCTTTGTTCAGTGCATGAGTAAAGACAAGAGACAACTAGTGGCTGTTTCACCATGACAACTCGCCTGCTCACAATGCCCTGCGCATCAGACAGTTCTTGGCCGAGAAAAGAAAACAGCGTGCTGCAGCGACCTCCCTACTCACCCGACCTGGCTCCATGTAATTAATTTCTCTTTCAAAGCTCAAGCGGGTCCTCAAGGAGATCAGTTTTGAAGCACACATTTAATATCTACTTATCACATTTTGGTTCAAATTACTTTTTAGTTTTGGGGTGGAAGTTGGACTTTCTTTCTCATGCAAATGCACAGGCAGGACTAGGGCTTGCTACAAAGCTACGGTATGTGGGGCTACTCAATGTTGCCAAATTAGAAACTTTTTTAGCTATATTTGGAGACTTGTCCAACCAGTGCAGCAACATTTTTCCAAACAACCGTGATGTCGAGGTTTGGCAAAATACAGAACGGCTTGCTCATTGACACATTTTCAGAAATGGGCAGAGAAAGGCTGTTTAATTTCACACTTGATGGGTGGACAGGCACTCCAAAGACCCAACTATTTGGAGGCAAACAAGTCCAATTTCAATTTGTCCCATTTAATCTCCAAAATGCCAGTAAAGCTGTTTTAAGATGCGATGAAATCAATTTCAGGCAATAAGTTAATTCTTAATGATCAGTGTATCAAATATGCCCATCCATCTTCAATTAGTTATCCTATTCAGGGTCATGGATGAGCTCGAGCCCACTAGCAGCTGACTTTGAATGGGAGGCAGACTGTCTGGATTGAATGTTTCCCAACCTTTATGGAGCCAAGGCACCCATTTTACATGAGAAACACTTATCACCCAACCAAACAAAGCATTAAAAATATGAATACTAAAATGATCTCAACTCAATTTACTCACAAACTTAAATTTGGGTCTGTTTAATTAAACACAAAGATGATCTACTCTGAGGAAGCCAATAAGCCATGGCATAGTCTGATGTACAAATGGGAACAGGTGGATACATTAATTGTACCTTCTGCCATCTAATGCAAGAGCATTTAATTGATTTGCTTGTCTCTATACATCGCTGGCATAGATGAAATTTATCATTGATAATTTTCAGACAAATTAAGGGAAATAGGACAATTTCCTACAGCACCCAGATGGCCACGCACAACAGCACCATTGTTGGGAATCACCGGATGAGGCAGTCAATCACATTGGACATGTAGACAACACACCAATTCAGTCAAGCATTAGGCAATTTGGAATCATCCATGAACACACTTATATTTTTGTAATGGGGGAGAAGCTAGAGTACCTGGATAAAAATTGCATTCTCCAGAGAAGGGCAAAAAACTGAAAACTCAAGCTCTTCGACTGTGAAGCAGTACATGCATGCGCCACCACGCTGCCTATTATGCCCCTACTAGTCCAAAAACTACATCCTTTACGCTTCAATAGACAATTTAGGTGCATCCTGTAATACATTCTTACCTGTCATATTTCTCTGAGAGACAGTCTGGCCTTTCATTGGAGATTGGTAGCTCTTTTATATCAAGAAGCTCCTCCTAAATATTGACAAATCCAAATTTAATAATACACATTAATGTATCAATCAAAAATGCAAACTATTTCCCCCTCTCCATCACCTTGGTATATCTATGCGGAGTTGTTGCTGCTGGTTCCATCTTAACTTTGTCCTGAGCAGCATCTCCGCCATTCTTCTCTTCAACACAAGCGTCACCGTCCATGGCAGAAACACAGCTTCAATCCAAGCAATGACTCTGCTGGGAAAAATAAGTTTGGATATTTTCAAAGGAACTACGGCATAACCGGCTGTATGAAATCACCATGAGAAAAGATGAATGCAGGCATTAACCAATGGAAAATATATTTATGGTTCGAGGCATTTAAATGCAGAACAAGATTAATGAAGAAAAAAAAAGTCATTGTTTTCAGCCCTAATACTGAGAGGTCAAACGTCAGTAGTAAACTTGACTCCATGTCATTGACAGACACAAATCAGGTGAGATGTCTTGGTGTTAGTGACTCAGACCTGAACGTTAAAAAAAAATAAAAAAAATAAATTAAATAATAATAAAAAACAAAAAACATCTAAATGTCATGACCAAGTCTACTGATTACCGCCTTAAGAACATCTCCAGAGTTCAAGATCTGTCCTAACAAAAAAACTGGTTTATATTTATTTTCAGTAAATCAGACTATTGTAACAGGTCTTTGAACAACAAAAACAAGGTGACAGCTGCAACTGGTCCAGAGTGCTGCTGCTCAAGTTCTTTCTGGTACCAGGAAACTGGACCACATCATGCCGGTCCTAAAATGTCTACATTGGCCTTCTCTGAGTCAAAAGAACAGATTTTAAAAACTCACTGATGTGTCTACAAAGCTCTGAATGGTCTTCGATTAAAAATAACAAAATTAAAAATAAAAGGTCAAGCCCTTTAGTTCCCTAATACAAGAGTTCAAACTTTTTATACCAAGTAACACCTAAAAAAAATACATCTCTCTGCAAATACCAGCATAATGACCAACATTCAAATGGAGTAGCGTAGTAGGCCCATATGTTCATCAAAACTCATTTAACGTAATATTGTCAGCCACTGTAACATGTACAGCTTGAATATTAGCACAGTGGTAAAACATTGTAAAGTTAAAAAAAAGCCCAACTTAAATGTTTCAAATAAAATGTATTGCACACAGGTGAAATTAAAATTGTACCCAACTAAGGGCTTGAAAGATAAAAACTGTTCTAAAAGTTTAATCCAAGTGTATTTTACCTAAAAGTTAAATACAACTCTGTACTTGAATGTACTGTGCTGGGTAAAAAAGACAAGTTGAAACAGCTGTAACTTGCAGTTTGAACATTTGATTAGATTTTTTTTCCATGTACCACTAGTGGTACCGGTACTATACCACTACTAGTGGTACCAATACCACACTATGAGACTCTCAGACATCATTCAATGAGTGTTTCCAGAAACAGAGGGAAACAGCATTTGGTTTCAATGCTCCTCCAACTGTCAGTAAATTTAAATCTGGCCTAAAAACTCTTGTTAATTGCTTCTTTTATCAGATGTCAAAAACATTTAATTTTCACCATCTTACCTTTGATTTAAGCTAAAACTTGACTTCCTGCTTTTTGTCATTTTACTTTTAAGCACTTTTCTGCTTTCATATTGGCATTTTATCTTAATTTTCATCTTTTCATTTAGTCTTGTTTCCAATCATTTATTTGCTTCTGTAAAGCACTGCGGACTCCCCTTATCTATAAATGATACTCTACGAATAAACTTGCCTTGTCTTTAAAGCCTTGAAACTGGATAACAATTGCCAGTCAACAGCATGCAAAAAAATATATAGTGACGTGGAAATTAGGAGGACGGAAACCCTTAAAGTTTGTCTAACGTTGGAGGCGCTGAAACCCACCTGACGTTACTATCCAATTAACGCGTTAATTGATTACAGCTTGCAGACTTACCAACAAGCGGTAGGAAATTGCTATTTGCCAAATTGATAGAAGCTGACCTCAAACAATTCATTGAAAGCAGTTAACACTTCAATATCACTGAGTGCGTTGAATGTTTGTTTTAGTTCATTTAAAGTCCGACACTCTTGTCTGTTTGTGAGCAAACATTACACCCCACGTCTCAAATTATTTATAAAAAAACAAAAATAAAAAAAGCATGTTGAGTACACAATTCACAGCGGTTTCAAAATGTACCACCTACATACAGAAATGACTTACCCGCTATGACGGCTGAATATGAAAGTGGTTGACCAATAGTTCACGTTTGTCAGCTAGCGAGCTAATCTAGCCGCTTCAGCTAGCTAGCCAGCCAGCCAGCTAACTAGCTGGAGAATGCCCACCCACCAAAATGTACACCGGCCGCGTTGTTGCAGTAATTTAAGAAAACGGGACTGTACTAGGGTGACTTGAATTAACTAGACCGTTTGAATCTTCTCAAAGAATAATCTGAAATACTTGTCTATGTCTATGAAATACTACACGTTCTCTCTTTTCCGAGTCGTAGCAGCAAATTTTCTCTGATCGCCGCTTTAAGAAGGTCCTCAGAAAGCTGACACAGTGCACCTTGTGCCTTTGTACAGTTCCAACTCGTCCGGTAAGTTTACTTGGTATCGTTGGGAAAATTAATATTACAGCATGAAGTCACTTATAATGATGATTTTAAAAAAAATCTAAATTATTTTGTGAAACTGTTACGACAATATATGCAAATATTTGAATTGTAATGAGGCATATACTTGGACAGCCAGTTATAGCTTTGGTGTGTGCTCGATTTGTGAACTTTGCTCACAAGCGTCACCGCTCGGCGTTTCATTAGTGCTGAAGTCAGTCAAGATCGAAACATCGCCGCCGACAAGGAAATGAATTAAGCCAACTGAGGGCCCTCGTTCGTCGTCACGTGACACGGAAAAACAAATGCGCGGTAGTCACCCAAACGGTACAAATTGATGAGCGTATATATTTTGATACACCGACCATAAAATTCTTCAGTTAAATCACTACCATAGTCTCCGTTGCAGATTATTCGTTCTAACGAGGAGCCGCGGAACTACAATCGAATGGAGAAGTTTCTTCGTAATAATGGAAAACAAATCGAGAAAGTCGAATCTACAAAGACGCCCATTACACAGCGTCAGATTTAGTGTTGATACCAAAGCGTGTACAGTTCAAAGCAGAAATATTCCATATATTGTTGGATACAGTTGGGACAAATGTGGAAGAATTAAGGAGCTGAGAATAAGGTGCAACATTTATTTTTATTTCTGTTGGTGTACTTTGTCATTTAATAGTGTCTGTTTTACCTTTTTAATCTCTACAGACACTTGGCAAGAAAGTTCCTAAAAATATGGACGCAGAACACCTTTGGTCGAAAACTTCCTCATGCAGCCAAGTAACATTTAATTATATTAACCTAAGTCTGTAGAAAAGAGTTGCATATCAGAAGTAACACATTTTGGCCATTCTGCTTTCATGTAATTTCTGCGCTCTGTTGTTTTTAATGTATAGGTGTCATTATGACAGTGTGCTACTGAGAAAAACATTACAGGGATGGAAAGAGGAGTGTTGGGTATCTGGGAGGGGGTGGAGTCTTTCAATACGTGCAGAGTATCATTACAGGTTAGTGCCGAAGACATTTACTTTTGATTTATGAATCAGGTTTACCTTGTAATGACGTGTCTTTGTTCAAGGTATTACCTGCTCTACATGACATTCAGAAGGTGGCAAACATTTATGTCACTGCAAATGGAAAAGAAGAGCAAAATCCAAAAAGCTCAAGAATTTGGTATGTTTTTGATAACGTTTAGAGGTTGAATCTTTAAATGTAGACCTTTCTCAAATGTAACATCTAGTGTTGGTGTTCACCAGATGATAGGCGACGTATGTGTCAGATTTGGGACAAGTGGGAGCTTTTCATCCAAATGAGTCGTCAGAAAAGCAGAGCACGTCAATTAGCTGAAGAGCAACACAGGCGCACAAGTCTTCTGTATGTAAAAGTTGAGCTACTGATGCATACATCCGTGGGGTTTTGATTTTTAATAACACATTGTGTTCTTCCAGTTCATTATGGCGTTTGTGGAAGATGAGGCTGCAACAGCATCGAAACATTTGCACTATGGAGGACCAAGCCTTGACGCACAGGGCAATTAATCTACATAGCAGGGTGAAGATGAAGATTCACCATTTCTCTGCATGCCAAGCTTCTCCAGATGTATATGGTTTTGTATGCTGTTGCTTTTATACACCACCACAATGGATTTGAGACAAAACAGCAAAAATGTGATTAAAGAGTCGTTTTTCAGCTTTAAAGGGAAACTAAACCCCCAAATTTTTAAAGCAAGAATACATTGTATGTGCCAGCACCAGTCCAAAACATGGTGCTCTGATTAATATTGCATTTGTGAAATAAGAATTAAACAGAATAATTAATCAACGTAAGTGGGGCGCCACAGTACTGGAACAATGCGGTGCTCAAGCAAAATTATGTTGTTGTTCTTTTTTTATTATTTACTGAAAAATAGTGATTCTAGAGATACGAGGATTCCTCCCAAAAGCGACCTTATGCAGTTTGTCATTGCTGAATATTTATTAACTATATGGTTTTCTTTGTAAATAAAGCAGCATAATAAGCCAGAACTGGTGAATACACATCACAAACTCACAAATTGGCACCCCCGTGAGAGTGAAAAGACTTAAAAATTGAATAAAGCAAAACAAAAAAGTGAGTACACAAAGGCAGAAGCAATCTTAACATTTTTTTTTTGTTTTAAGGAATAAATACTTCATAGATTGAAGCAAACAACAGGTGATGAAGATGATGGGCACATTTAAAATGTAACAAAATTTGGACGTGTAGGGTTTATTTACCCTGTAAGGAATTTTACATAAATATAGCATTTTCTGTTTTGAAATTACAGCCATTTTATGGAGGGAAACCATTTTATTTCAGATCCATTATGATGTACCCTCCCTGTTGAAATTCTTCTGGACCTAACTATTTATACTTGTGTGTGCTAACATATGCTCTACTATATTCTGAGAAAGGCATTTCTTCAGTGGAAAGAGCTGCACTCTGCTGCTTGTTCCGAGATAGAGAAAGAATCTGAAGCTTCACTTCACTTAAGCAGCACAGTGACAAAGAAATCATTGCACGAGTGGCAAAGTTTTGTCTCCTGTCAGCAGCACAAGAAACCCTTAAAAGGTTGTCAGTAAGACAGTGTAGTTTTTGTTAATAGATTTGCCACTCATCTTACACTCACTCGGTCATTCAGCTGTAGCTAAGCACATCGCCTGTCTTCACCTGATGAGGCTGAGCTGGAGAGTGTGGAGGAGCGAGTGGCATCGCAAACAGAGCGAGGAAGAGCGTTTGCAAGCCACAGGGCAACTGACAGGCCGGGTATCTCAGCGGCGAGCCCTGCTACGCTGGAAGGCGTGTATCCTCTTTTAAACCTAGCATTAGCTTTCGTGCAAACTCCAACCTACCAGTACAGTGCTTTTGGATTCTTGAGCTCCTCAGCAGATGTGACATGGCGTAAACAAAAAGCCGATAGAGGCCAGGTGGCATGTCAACACCACCACTATCGCCTACAGGTCAGATCCGTAGAGTGAAGCTATTGTAATCGAGTAGTGATATGTACTGTACTGATGACTTGTGTTCTTCTTGCAGCGTGCAGTACTTAAGGGTCTGTCTTTGAATGTGTCGCAGAACAGAGTTAAACGGCTAAACAACAACACAGCAATTCAACATCATTACCGGACTGTAAGTTATTGACACTCCGTGTTACTTCAACTACACTCACCAGACACTCCATTAGGTAAGACAGTATGATAAGCTACTATTTTTCCTTCTCATGCAACATGTGTGGGACTTGGTGACAAGTGTTTAGCACATCCGCCTCACAGTTCTGAGGCTGGGTGTTTGAATCTGGACTCCGACCTTCCTGTTTGGAGTTTGCATGTTCTTCTCATGCTTGCGTGGGTTTTCTCTGGGGACTATGGCTGCCTCACACATCCCAAGAAAATGTCTCTTTAGTTAATTGAATACTCTAAATTGTCCATAGGTGCAAATGTGAATTTGATTGGTTGTTTGTCTATAAGTGCCCTGTGATGGGCTGGTGACCAGTCTAGGTTGGAACACACCTTTTGCCCAAAGTCAGCTGAGATAGGTTCCGTCCCACCCACGACCCTAGTGAGAACAAGTTGTACAGAAAATGGATGGATGCAGCATTTGAATATGAATATTAGAAATACCTCCCAAAATGATGCAGAGCAGTTTCATATTAATGAATTAATACCTCTATTTTGTCAATAAAAAACTGAAGTTACTATGATCAGATTTTTGTCAAAGGGCATAATAAGTTAAATTACTGTTTACCAATGTTTATTGAACCAAGGTATCCATTGTACTTTAGAGAAATCTGATGGTACACCAACACCAAAAAATACCAAAATAATGATGATTTACTCACAAATTGACTCACTTAGTGTGAAATCGGGGCCTGTTTAAAATTGAACTCCAAGCTGATGTACTCGCAGGAAGCCATGACTTATTCTGTTGTATTAATGGCAATAGGTGGATACACAGTTTTACTGTACCTTCCACCATCTAATGGAAGAGCATTTTATTGTTCTACTTGTCTATATGTAGTTGAACAAAGATATATTTGTCATGAATACATTATAATCTTCAGACAAAATTAATAATTTCTCATGGCACACAAGTGTGTCATGGCGCCATGGTTGGGGATCACTGAACTAAATACATGTTGTGTTATTGTATTTTTACATAGGTCATAAATAAACATTGGAGGCTGTGGAAAGAGCGACTGGAGGAGACTGAAGACAAACCTTTCCAAGCCCTGACAGACATGGTATTGACCAACTACAGGTGCTTTTAATTTCTTTCTTTGTTTATGTGCATTTGCTGTAAACATCCCAAGTTAACTTATGGCTGATTGTTTTTTTTCCCCCTCCTCTTTACAGGACACACCTGTTGAGTCGCTGTTTTGACCACTGGAGTGAGAAACTTGCACAGCAAAGACATATGCAGGTATTTGGACATACACGTATCGGAGAATATGCCTCATTCAAATCTGTCTATTTTCTATACCGCATATGCTGTTCAGGGTCACAAGGAGCGGGAGCCTTTCGCAGCTGACTTGGGACAAAAGGCGGACTACGCCCTGGACTTGTTGCTAGTCAGTTGCATGGCACATGTAGAGAGAGACAATCATTCACTCTCACATTCACACCGTCACTGATTGGGAACTGAACCCGCGCTGCCTGTAATGAAGTCAGCCGAATGTACCACCACACGATCAGTGACTTGCCTCATTTAAATTTGAGCTTTAAATGCTATATTGAGTAGAAAACATGACAAGAATTTACAGCTTACATTTTCGGGCGACAGTCGCTCATCTATAAGGAGCTTTGGAACTGGAGAGTCATGGCAACTCCTGCTCGATATTGGAAAGATGCTGGTCTGCTTCCTGCCTACTGTCGATTAGTAGTTTATTGGCTTTTCATATGCTGTTGTGCAGGAGCTGGAGTGGCGTGCTGATGTTTGGTTTGATGAGCACCTTTTGGCCCATTATTTCAATTCCTGGTGTAAATATATTCTGCAGAGAAGACTGAAGAAAGACAGGAGAAACAAGGCTGATGTCTATAATAAGTGAGAACATTTCCCCTCTCTTCACTAGCGTTGTTCTCGCACTATGAATCCAGTTGGGAAAAAAAAAAAATCGTTTGACACCCTCTTTGCCTTCAGGCAGCGCCTGTGCACTTGGGTGTTGTGCACCTGGCGGGAACGGTCAGACAAACACAAGGATGAGATGCTGTCGCTGCGAATAGTATGTTGTCGCTTTTCTTAATTGTATGAACCACTCAAATGACATTAACTGCCAACACGTACTAAGCCTGTTAGTGTGAACAGAACAAACATTGCAGCTGATGTCGAGCGACGTGTTCCCCAGGCCATTCTTCACGAAGAGCAAGGCCGCGTGCAGAGAGCCTGGGCTCGATGGAGGAAACGGACAAAGCAGCTGCAGGAGAAGCAGCAGGCATCAGAACATCATTACCCGCATTTTCCTCACATCTCGTTGGAGCAGCGGAAAGACTCCAGTGAGTTACAGGGCAGGTGAGGCAAACTAGACTATAATGCAGGGATGACCTCTTTCTTCTGTTACCTGAAGCCACATTGTCAATTTATTCTTTATGTTTATGTTTTATGTGTTTATAACAATACTGGCCGAATGATGAATACTTGAATTTGTGATTGATTGAGTAAATATATACCAGTAATATAATAATAATAAACTACACTATATACTGTACATGTTACAATATGTGTGTATATACCCCGTTTAAATAATATATGGTGCTGAAGCATCAGTGATATACAAACAGTTTGTTGTTGGAACTAAAATAATAATTATTGTAAATTATGATTGTATTTCAGGACCAATGAGCAGCAAGCTTGTCGTCAGGACGATCTTTACTGTGTCAGATGGGCTTTGGATAGGTGGAAAAAGGTGCTTGTCTTTTACACTCTTTCCAACATTTTCTTACATTTCTATAGTGTGAAAAGAACCATTTCTGTTTTTAACAGCTCATACAGAGCCGAGTGATATACTTGTGGTGAAATGGTAACACATGTAACAAACAAGTTCTTTGTTCCAGTTTGTTCAGAGACAGAAATTGACAAAAAGCAGGCTTGAGCAGGTTCAGTGTTGCCATGAAAACAAAATTGGCAAGCACAGCTTTGAGCCCTGGAAGGTACATGCAATACACAAAGAACATAACATAAAAATGAATCAATTTCAGCGTCAAGGCAATATACACAATGAGATCAAATATAAGAGGTGTATCCAAATTTAGAAAGATACTATTGTACCGTTTTAATCGTCACTGTCAAAGAGCTATTAATTTAACAATATTTTTATATCAGTGTAGTTGTATACACATACTACAGATTGTCAAATTTATACCCATCAATCAAAATTGAGCATGATCAGCTTTGCAAAGGTCATGTTTTCAATTTAGCTCTTGCATTGGATCTAATTTGAGTGTACTGTACTGTACCCAATTTTGTTTCCTGTATGTATAACACATTATGATTTTTTTTTTCTTTCTGCCAATAGCTCCAGTACAGCCTCAAAATGTTTGAGCCGACAGAACGAGCACTTTGGCATTGGGCCCTCACTCTTCAAGCCAAGGTATCGCCTACCTGCTTCCTCCCTTCTTGCCCTAAACTTGAGTGCAGGAAGCAGGAGGACACTTGTCTTAATGTGTTTTTTGGGGGGAACCCACTGCAGGTGCTATATGGGTGGAGTCTGTGGGTCATAAAGAAGCGCAGGAAGAAGATGGAGGTGTTAGAAGCTGCTCAGGTGGACAAAATCCAGTCGCTGAAGGTGGGCTTGATGTGCTTTAGGGATGACTTTATGGCGTGGAAGGTACACTCTACTGAAAGTGTCTATTAAACCAGGTGTTCCTGGCCTGGAGAGAAGAAACAAAGCATGCGGTGTCTGACCCGCATCAGAAGAGAAAAGCACTCAACAGGCCTCAGAGTTCTTTAAATCAAGGCACGAATAAAGCACACACCTGGTTTTGGGCCCCACAGAAAAAGAAAACAAAGAAAAATTACGATAATAAAGTTTAAATGTGACAAGATTAAAGTAGTAATGTTACATAAATAAAATTGTAATGAACGCAATGTCAAAATGTCCACGTGGCCAGCACAAATGTCTCTCTCTAGTAACTTGCTGTATCATATTATACCATTAAATATTTGTTGAATAGAAAGCAGCAGGTCAAGAGGAACCTACAATTATGAGCCGCAACATTCTGAGGTTCGGGGTTTGAATGTACCGCACATCTTGCCCAAGGTCTGATGGGTTAGCCCCCAACTCACCCGCCACCCGAATGAGGATTAATCATAGAAAATGGATAGATTTGTTAAAAACACTTTAGGTTGATACCACTCATAAGATTGAATAAATACAACAAAAGAGGCCATTTCAGTGGCGCAATCACAATATTAATTCAAGCCCGATGATGACTGGAACTTAAAATACAACACTTTAAAATGTATCAAAAATATTGTCATAAATAGGTGCATTAGCAACTACTTTATTACTGTTGTTTATCACCAGTGGAGTTGCTGCAGAGGGAGCGAATAAGCCCAGAAAAAGCCCGGAAGCATTACGACTCCAAACTGCTGTGTAAAGCGCTGAGAGCATGGAAGACGCATCACCATACCTGCCTCAAATATAAGGTAGATTTCCCAGCTACCTGCAACTGTTGTAATAAACAATACAATCCTATGATGTCAAATCGTCTTATGACAATCTGGTGATGACACAGGTGATGAAACGACAAGGAATCTTGTTGCTGAGACTCAAGATGTACAAGACCTACTTTGCACTCTGGAGGAGGAAGGTTAGCTTTCCAAACACTAATTACAGTAGCTTATTAATATTACACATACGTACAGTGAAAGTAAAATTTACTTTTTTACTCCGACTGCTACAGTCCCAAATGTTAAAATGTTTCTTACAGCATTGCCAGTAGAGTTAATGACGGTTTCATGTCATGATGGTGAAACTTTGAGCTTGTGAGAAATGAATTGCCTTTACATTGTTTCCTATGGAACAGTCACTTTATCACAAAACTAAGACCGCAAGCCTATTATTAAAGCATACAGTATTTATGTAATTTATCCAGGTAAGGCAATTGAGAACCCATTCCATTTACAGTGAGTATGCTGGTACACTCCCTGCCAAACTGGAAACTGCATTTCCAGTTTGTTCCAGTACAAGAGCTGTTTGTCACGGCTCACTCCGTTCTTTAATCCCAGCCACCGAGTATTTACATTACGTGCCCTGTAATATTCATTTTATTCATTTTATTAATCATCAACCCCCCCGTGAAATTTGTTCATTAAAAAATATTTATTCCTTTTTTTTAGCCCTATATCTAATTAAACAATTGATTAATTAATTTATTGTAAATAATAAAATGTAAAAAATGTTAAATAGACTATTTCGTCAGATAATTGGTTACATTAATATAATTCAATTAATTATATTAAAACATTACAATGAATTAGAATGTTGTTATTAAAAGAAACTTTTACGGACACATTTTAACTTTTTTTCATAACCTAATTTACGAATGACCTGGCCCATCTGTCCGTTTTAAAAATAAAATGTGGCCCTTGAGCACGAATGGCTGCCCACCCTTGTCTTAATTGCAGTGCAGTGAAGACGCATAGAAGCATATTGTTGAATCAATACCTCTCTGACAGTGTCATCAGAATTACCAATGCCAAGGAGGTTATGCTATTGCTAAGTAGCCCGTACATTTAGTTTTCCTCATGCCAACAGCTCCAGTTAAAACTCAAGGTGTCCGAGCAGACAGAGGAAGCACTTTGGCATTGGGCCCTCACTCTTCAAGCCAAGGTATCAGCTGCCTGCTTGTTCTCTTCTCGCTTTAAGACTTAGCGTTGACAGCTTGACTTGTCCGACTGTCTTTTGGAAACCTGCTGAAGGTGCTGTATGCATGGAGGCTGTGGGCCTCAGAGCAGCGCAGAAAGAAGACCGAGGCGGTGGAAGCTGCTCAGGTGGTTAAAGACCGTCCACAGAGTGCGGGCGCGACATGCATCGTGACATACAGCGAAGACATGAATGACATCAGGGGGAGCCTGCCAGAGCTTAGAACGCAACTAGAAGAAGAACCAGCGTGTTTGCAGTGGGAGGAAAAAGTATGTGAACCTTTTAGAATTTCTTACATTTATG